>NW_024055437.1:0-139550 GCF_902713615.1 Scyliorhinus canicula
GAAAATTGCCTATTGTCACAAGTAGGCTTCAAATGAAATGAACAATCACCTTATTGGTCACGAGTAAGCTTCAAATGAAGTTACTGTGAAAAGCCCCTATAAGTTTAGAATAATCTTTATCATTGTCACAAGTAGGCTTACATTAACACTGCAATGAAGTTACTCTGAAAATCCCCTGGTCACCACACTCCGGCACCTATTCGGGTACACAGAGGGAGAATTTAGAATGTCCAATTCACCGAACGAGCAAGTCTTTCGGGACTTGTGGGAGGAAACCCATACAAACACTGGGAGAACATGTAGACTCTGCGCAGACAGTTGTCCCAAGTTGGGAATTGAACTCCGGCACCCTGGTGCTGTGAGGCAACAGTGCTAGCCACTGTGCTACCGTAAACAGTTCAGCTCAATTGTTCTCAGATTAAAGAAGCTGAAGCACCCAACGTGGGTCTTGGAACCCACGGCCCTGGATTAAGAGTCCCATGCTCTACCGACTGAGCTAGCCAGGCTGCTTTTCTTAATTTCATTTTGGTCTCCCTTCAGTCTTTTCTGTTCCAAAGAAAACAGCCCCAGTTTATCCAAACTTTCCCCAGAGCAAACATTGACAATTTCTGGCTGATGTTGTTAAATCCCCACTCTGCTCTCTCTGGTGCAATCTTCCTGTGCACAGGAATCTAGCTCTGGTCTAACTAGTCCTGTCCTGCCATTTATCATGTAATCCTTTGCCTTGTTTTCCCTCTAGCTTTCTTCCTCATTCCTCAAGTGTTAAATCATTTTTGTGTCACAGGTAAACCTCTTCCTCATAGAACATAGAACGATACAGCGCAGTACAGGCCCTTCGGCCCTCGATGTTGCACCGACATGGGCAGTCAAAAACTAAAGGCCATCTAACCTACACTATGCCATTATCATCCATATGCTTATCCAATAAACTTTTAAATGCCCTCAATGTTGGCGAGTTCACTACTGTTGCAGGTAGGGCATTCCACGGCCTCACCACTGTTTGCATAAAAAAACCTACCTCTGACCTCTGTCCTATATCTATTACCCCTCAATTTAAGGCTATGTCCCCTCGTGCTAGCCACCTCCATCCGTGGGAGAAGGCTCTCACTGTCCACCCTATCTAACCCTCTGATCATTTTGTATGCCTCTATTAAGTCACCTCTTAACCTTCTCTCTAACGAAAACAACCTCAAGTCCATCAGCCTTTCCTCATAAGATTTTCCCTCCATACCAGGCAACATCCTGGTAAATCTCCTCTGCACCCGTTCCAAAGCTTCCACGTCCTTCCTATAATGAGGCGACCAGAACTGTACGCAATACTCCAAATGCGGCGGTACCAGAGTTTTGTACAACTGCAACATGACCTCATGGCTCCGGAACTCTCACTGCGGCTGCGCTCAGCCAGGAGTAGCACCGCGCATGCTCCGAACAGAGGGGCGACTTCCGGGAGCGGAGCATTGTGACGCCTGCGCGTTCTGGCTCATGTGACGAAGATAGGGCATATTCATCCGCGCCCGCATTCTTGGATGCCGTATCCGCCATTATTCCATTACATTCCTCAATGTGATAACTTGGTTCCGGCACTTCTGATACAGTTCGGTGTTTGTACCGAATGTGGCGGCTGCATCGGTGTTTTTCTCTCTGATCGGCCCCTGTTAACGGCTGTCATCTGTTTAGGGGGTGATATGCCGCAGAGCACATGCGCAGCCGCCATCTTTCTCAGCTGAATGTGCAGCAGGGCGCATGCGCGGCCGTCCTGGACCCGGAAGCCGGAAGAGAGAACCTTGTGAATTTCTCTCCTGGACTGAGAGTGAAATTCCTTTGGAAACTCTTCTAGAAAGAGGAGGATTTACTGACGGGAACTTTAAACCAAACATCACATCATCCTCTTACTGAGTTACTCGATTCATCAGCCCCTGAATATCATTGGGAGGTAAAGTGGTTTGTCTGTTCTGTCTGAGCACAAAGATTTCAGATATCAGAGTGACTGGGAAACTTTTAATGACCATTCCAGGTTAAATTTGAGACTAATTACACCGATCACATTGGGGAAGTTAAATAATTTGTTGTTGCACTCTTATGTATGCAGGTAAATTTGAAAATTAGCATACTTGGCAGCTAAACTGGGCAAACTGCTGACCTTGTCAGTAGTGAGAGTTACTGTTCGGCATTTTATTAAAGTTTGTTGTTCCTGTTGCATTTCATTCAGCTCATCGTTGCTGCAAAGTAGGTATTCAGCGTAATCTCAATTTCCAGATTGTGAGGGCAGCACATAACATTGTGGACAGCACAATCGCTTCACAGCTCCAGAGTCCCAAGTTCGATTCCGGCTTGGGTCACTGTCTGTGTGGAGTCTGCACATCCTCCCCATGTGTGCGTGGGTTTCCTCCGGGTGCTCCGGTTTCCTCCCACAGTCCAAAGATGTGCAGGTTCGGTCGATTGGCCATGATAAATTGCCCTTCGTGTCCAAAATTGCCCTTAGTGTTGGGTGGGGTTACTGGGTTATGGGGATAGGGTGGAGGTGTTGACCTTGGGTAGGGTGCTCTTTCCAAGAGCCGGTGCAGACTCGATGGGCCGAATGGCCTCCTTCTGCACTGTACATTCTATGATTCTATGATTTAGATCCCTCAGAGCACACAACAAACTGAACCCAACAGAAAGGTTTGTCTCTTTGCGAATTCTATCCTGCATTGACAGTGATGACTTTTGTAACATGAGAGATTACAGCTCTCAGGAAAGATTAAATGGAGTGGGGCCTTTTTTCTATCGACAACAACAAATTAAGCAGTGACCTGCTATAAATCTTTTAAATTATCAGTAGTTTGGAGAGGGGCGATGTGAGAGAGTGACCATCAATCAACAACAAGTCATAAATACAAGATAGTTACGAATAAATCCAAGGGGGCAATACGGACAAAATTATTTATCACAGGTTCAGAATGTGCAACTCATTACCATGGAACGGAGTTGAGGAAAGTGCTGAGATGTTTTCAAAAGGAAACGGGACAAGCACATGAGAGAAAATGGAATCGAAATTCAGCTGAAAGGCTGAGATTCGATAGGTGGGATAGTCGGAGATGTGTGCCGAGTATTGACAGCAGCAGAATCTGTGACAGAATGGCCTATTTGTGTTTTATATATTCACAGTATTCAATGTAATCTCCTTTTACAGAATATTTGCAGATGCAAACATCATGTCGAGATCTGACAGTCACTTGATTCATCAGGACCGGCCTTTCAACGTGGAAGGAGAAATGTTTGGCTGTTTTGTCTTTCGGAAACAATTTCAAAAATCACTGCGATTGGAAAAGCACCGAGACACAGACATCTAAGTAATTTTCCACAGTTAGCTGGAACTGAGCTTTAACCAATCACACAGCATGAAATTAAATTGCAGCATTTACATCAGGGAGACACCGTACTCTGGCTTCAACTGATGATCCAAGTTGGAGAGACATAAGGACATTCGCACCAAAGGAATCAAGAAGCAGCAATAGGACATTCAGCCCCGTGAGTCTGTTCCGCCATTTAATAACATCACGGCTGATCTGATAGTGACCTCAAATCTGCATCCCACCTGCACCTGATAACCTGTCAATAACCATGAAGAAACCATGGAAATGTGGGGACTGTGGGATGGGATGCTACTACCCGTCTCAATTGGAAACGCATCGACGTATTCACACGGGGGAAAGGCCATTCACCTGCTCCGTGTGTGGGAAGGGATTCACTCAGTCATCACACCTCCTGAAACACCAACTTGTTCATACTGATCAGAGACCGTTTAAATGTGCTGACTGTGAGAAGAGCTTTAAAAGCAGATATGATTTACTGACACATCAACGCACTCACACTGGGGAGAGGCCGTTCACCTGCTCCGTGTGTGGCAAGGGATTCACTCAGTTATCAAACCTCCTGAGACACCAACTTGTTCATACTGATCAGAGACCGTTTAAATGTGCTGACTGTGAGAAGAGCTTTAAAAGTAAACTGAATCTGTGGAAACACCAGCGAGTTCACACTGAAACAGAATCATAGAATTTATAGTGCAGAAGGAGGACATTTGGCCCATCGAGTGCACCGGCCCTTGCAAGGAGCACCTTACTTAAGCCCATACCTCCTACATAACCCACAAACCACCTCACCTTTTTGGACACAAAGGGCAATTTAGCATGGCCAATCCATCTAACCTGCACATCTTTGGACTGGGGGGGGGGGGAACTGGAGCACCCGAAGGAAACGCACGCAGACACTGGGACATCGCGCAGACTCCACACAGACAGTGACCCAAGCCGGGAATCAAACCTGGGACCCTGGAGCTGTGAAGCAACAGTGCTAACCACTGTGCTACTGTGTCACCCAAACGTGGGAGCGGTACTTGGGAGAGGTTTTTCAATTGCTCCGTGGTGGGAGGAGATTCACTCAGTCAAACATAGAACATAGAACAGTACAGCACAGAACAGGCCCTTCGGCCCTCGATGTTGTGCCGAGCAATGATCACCCTACTCAATCCCACGTATCCACCCTATACCCATAACCCAACAACCACCCCCCCCCCCCCCCCCCCCCCCCACAGTGTGGACAGTGTAACAATGCTGAGCAAGGCTAGGAGAGTGGGCAAAGAAGTGGCAGATGGAATACAATGTGGAAAAGTATGAGGTTATGGACTATCGAAGGAGGCATAGACTATTTCCTAAATGGGGAAATGCTGAGGAAATCGCAAGCACAAAGGGTGTCCTTGTTCAAGATTCTCTTCAGGTTAACGTGCAGGTTCAGTCAGCAGTTAGGAAGGCAAATGCAATGTCTTCCTGTCGAGAGGGCTAGAATACAAGACCAAGGATGTAATTCTGAGGCTGTATAAGGCTCTGATCAGACCCCATTTGGAGTATTATGAGCAGTTTTGGTCCCCGTATCTAAGGAAGGATGTGTTGGCCTTGGAAAGGGTCCAGAGGAGGTTTACAAGAATGATCCCTGGAATGAAGAGCTTGTATGAGGAACGGTTGAGGACTTTGGGTCTGTACTCGTTGGAGTTCAGAAGGATATGGGGGGATTTTATTAAAAACTCCGGGATACTGCGAGGCCTGGGTAGAGTGGACAGGGAGAAGATGTTTCCACTTGTAGGAAAAACTAGAAGCAGATGACACAATCTCAGACTAAACAGGCGATCCTTTAAAACAGAGTAAGAAGTCTTACAACACCAGGTTAAAGTCCAACAGGTTTGTTTTGACTCACTAGCTTTAGGGGCACAGTTCCTTCCTCAGGTGATGAGGAGGAATTAAAACAGATGAGGAGGAATTTCTTCAGCCGGAGGGTGGTGAATCTGTGGAACTCTTTGCCAATGAATGACGTGGAGGCCAAACCACTGAGTATCTTTAAGATAGAGATAGATAGATTCTTGATCAATAAGGGGATCAGGGGTTATGGGGTGAAGGCAGGAGAATGGAGATGAGAAAATATCAGCCATGATTGAATGGCGGAGCAGATTTGATGGGCCGAGTGGCCTAATCCTGCTCCTATGTCTTATGATGTGAAGAAAAACATTCTGTGCTGCATGTGGGATCATCAATGCACTGCTCGAAAATGTGGTGGAGGCAGATTCAATTGATGCTTTGAAAAGAGAATTGGACAACTATCTGTCACTATAAGATCAGCCATGACCTTATTAAATGGTGGAGCAGACTGGGCTGAATAGCCAACTCCAGCTCCTTGCTCATCTGTTCGTATCTTTTGAGGAGAAAAATATCTGCAGAGTTCAAGGCCAATGACAGGGGATTGTGACTGTTGCAGAAAGTTGGCACAGATACAATTTGTTGAGTTCCTTTGTTTTGTGCTGTCACCTTTCTATGCCACTGTGTTATGAGGGAAATGCACTGCACAAATGCAAGAGAGGCAGATTGCTCCCTCAATATGGATTGGATTAGATTTGTTTATTGTCACGTGCACCGAGGTACAGTGGAAAGTATTATTCTGCGAGCAGCTCAAACAGATCATTTTGTGCATGAAAAGAAAGTAAACTAAAAAGAAAATACATAATAGGGCAACACAAGGTACACAATGTAAACATCTTCACAAAGGCATTGAGCGAAGCAGACAGGAGTGTAGTATTAATCAGATCAGTCCATAAGAGGGTTGTTTAGGAGTCTGGTAATAGCGGGGAAGAAGCTGTCTTGAATCTGATCGTCCGTGTTCTCAGACTTTTGTATCTCCTGCCCGATGGAAGAAGTTGGAAGAGTGAGTAAGCTGGGTGTGCGGGGTCTTTGATTATGCTGCCCGCTTTCCCCAGGCAGCTTGAGGTGTGGATAGAGTCAATGGATGGCAGGCAGGTTTGTGTGATGGACTGGGCTGTGTTCATTACTCTCTGAAATTTGTTGCGGTCTTGGGCCGAGCAGTTGCCATACCAGGCTGTGATGCAGCCAGATAGGATGCTTTCTATGGTGCATCTGGAAAAGTTGGGAAGAATCAGTGTGGACATGCCATGTTTCCTCAGTTTCCTGAGGAAGTATAGGCGCTGTTGTGCTTTCTTGGTGGTAGCATCGATGTGTGTGGACCAGGACAGATTTTTGGTGATGGAAACCCTGTGCCCCAGTGCAGGAGAGGCTGGTTGTTGGGCAGTGTGAGCTGAACATCCATGGCTGGATAAAGACTAAGGCAGATGTCAAGACCCTTGGAGCAAAAACAGGTCTGGAGGGAGTGGGTCCAAAAACCTGGGGAGTTGTATTTTGCATGAATCCTGAGTGTGACCCAGTCACAATTATGAACAGTAAACAAACTTATCACTGGTTTGATGAGATGATTTACCGTGTCACAGGTGTTGTAAATACTGTACATACTGTAGATCAGCCTGCTTGCTGCCCATGTCTAAGTGATATCTTATCAGAATAATGTGCTTCTGTATTAAATAAAGTATCCAAACCTCTCATTGTGCTTCATGCCCAGCATCTTGCTAACTGTGGATCTTCTGCTTTGCTGACTGGGAAATAGAATCTTCCTGTTTACTAATTGCTCTATGGCGGTTGTGTTACCCAGAATCCCCCGCGCTGCAGAACGTCCCCTATCAGTGAGTGTACGAGGCCAGTGCGCAGGTGCAGTGTGGGTGTGTGCTCTGAGCATGCTCAGTGTCAGTCATGGTGAGAGAGTGAGGAGGAGCTGGGTTGACCACAACAGTGAGCTGTACCCCTGTGAGACGGGCATCTCCCAGTCTCTGTTTGACTCTCCTCCAGATTCCTGTCATGGTCGAGTTGGACAAGGAACCCTCATAATTTGAGCTGGAAAAGGCCATTGATTGCTGAGCAAGCAGAAAGGTGCCTGGCAAGGATGGAATTCCAGCTGAACTGCTCACACACAGAAAGTCCCATCGACTGTCACACCTTCCTGCCCTCCCCTTTTGGGCTGTGAGACTGGTCCATGGAACATGTGTGATGCAATAAAAACAGCAGTGACAGAGGAGACAGCATCAACTACAGGGACATCTCACTGCTTAGAGTCAGGGGAAGACCTTCACTTGGGTGATGTTTAAAAGATTCATCTACTTGCAGACTGAATTTATCCAGAAGCACAGTGCGGTTTCTGTGCTGACAGATCTACAGTGAACATGATCTTCTCCACACACCAGCTACAAGGGAAGTGAACAATTGGGATTTGATCTAAAGTGTTTGTGCTGAGAAAGTGAAATGTTCTAATTACTGAGTGAAAGTAGACCTTTCAGTGTGAATCACAATTTACTGGGACAATTAGAAAAGGCACCAATCGTTTCAATCTCTGAAGATAAACTTCAGCCTTGAAGTTATGTTTCGGAGTTCACAAGCTGTGGGAAGCTTTGTGAATGTTTCCTCTTCCCTTTTGTAAACAAGCAAAGAAGTTAACCTTTTCCCCTGACAGCACGGCAACAATTTGAAAGAAAGACTTTGACTTTTAAAGATTTGGCTTCACCCCATTTGTTAGGATCGTATTTCCAGCCGTGGGAATCATCCTGGGTGGGATGGAAATTTGCTGGAACATTTTTTTTTATAATCATAGAACATAGAACGATACAGCGCAGTACAGGCCCTTCGGCCCTCGATGTTGCACCGACATGGAAAAAAAAAACTAAAGGCCATCTAACCTACACTATGCCCTTATCATCCATATGCTTATCCAATAAACTTTTAAATGCCCTCAATGTTGGCGAGTTCACTACTGTTGCAGGTAGGGCATTCCACGGCCTCACCACTCTTTGCGTAAAAAACCCACCTCTGACCTCTGTCCTATATCTATTACCCCTCAATTTAAGGCTATGTCCCCTCGTGCTAATCCTAATCTTTATTGTCATAAGTAGTCTTACATTAACACTGCAATGAAGTTACAGTTAAAAGCCCCTAGTCAGCACATTCCGGAGCATGTTCAGGTCCACAGAGGGAGAATTCAGAATTGTCATGTGAGAGTACCTTTAAGAACTGGGTGTTTATCAAATAGCTGTAGTGGGTGTACCTTTAAGAAATGGGTGTTTATCAAATAGCTGCAGGGAAGACAGACAGCCCAGCTTCACCCACACTCTGATATCACTGCAGCTATTTGATAGACACCCATTTCTTGAAGGTACATGCACTAGAGCATTTTGATAAACATCCAGTTCTTAAAGGTACATTTACTACAGCTATTTGATGAACATCAAGTTCTTAAAGATACATGCACTACAGCTTTCTGATAAACACCCAGTTCTTAAAGTACTCTCACATGACAGAATGTCCAAATTACCTAATACCATGTCTTTCTGGATTTGTGGGGGGAAGCCGGAGCATCCGGAGGAAACCCACGCAGACATGGGGAGAACGTGCAGACTTCGCACAGACAGTGACCCAAACCTGGGACCCTAGCGCTGTGAAGCAACTGTGCTAATCACTGTGCAACTGTGCTACCCCATTAAAGGTCCTTTACCTTGGGCGGGAGTTTCCAGTCTTGGGTTGGGGTGGGGGGGGGGGTTAGTTTTTTTTTTCCATGTCGGTGCAACATCGAGGGCCGAAGGGCCTGTACTGCGCTGTATCGTTCTATGTTCTATGATTATTCACCAGGCAGGTGAATGGTCTCGCCCCAGTGTGAACACGCCGGTGTCTCATTGGGATTGATAACTGAGTGAATCCCTTCCCACACACAGAACAAGTGAATGGTCTCTCCCCAGTGTGAACTCGCTGTGATCCAACAGTTTGCGTAACTGCGTGAATGTCGTCCCACACTTGGGGCAGGCAACTGGTTTCTCCCCAGTGTAAACTCGCTGGTGTAACAGAAAGCTGGATAACTGAATGAATCCCTTCCCACATTCAGAGCAGGGATACGGCCTCTCCCCGGTGTGAACCCGCTGGTGGATCAGCAGATTTGCTTTTTTAAAGCTTTTCTCACAGTCAGAACATTTAAAAGGTCCGGTGTCAGAGTGAACAAATTGGTCTGTCGTGAGGTGAGTTAGTCGAGTGAACCTCTTCCCACACTTGGAGCAGGTGAATGGTCTTTCCCCAGTGTGACTGCGCCGATGAATTTCCAGCACAGGCGAGATATGAATCCCTTGCTATAGTTTGGGCTGAAGTTAGAAATAGGAAAGGAGCGGTCACTTTGTTTGGAGTTTTCTATAGGCCCCCAAACAGTAACAGAGAGGTGGAGGAAGAGATTGCAATGCAGATTTTGGATAGGTGCGGTAGTCACAGCGTAGTTGTCATGGGTGACTTTAACTTTCCAAATATTGATCGGAACCACTATAATTCAAATAGTTTGGATGGGGCTGTTTTCATCCAGTGTGTGCAGGAGGGTTTCCTCACACGATATGTGGATAGACTGACAAGAGGCGGGGCCACATTAGATTTGGTACTGGGTAATGAACCGGGCCAAGTGTTAGATTTCTTTATGGGAGAGCACTTTGGACTTCCGGTTGCGGCTATGACTAGCTAAGCCGCACATTTGGAAGCTCCTGCAACAAAGGTGTTTTTGGGCCAATTGGAGGGCCCCAACGGCGCTGAAAAAACGAATCCCGGTGGGGGAAGGTCCCCTGAGGAGAACTAGACCGATTTTATGGTCGGTACCCGGAGTGGAGCGGCAAGAAAAACGGCAGCAGCTCCCCAAAAAAAGCGGGGGAAGAAAATCAAAATGGCGGCCGGCGGTGCACCGGAGGAGTGGAAGAAATGGGCGGAGGAGCAGCAGGCCGCTCTCCTCCGTTTTTTCACGGAGATGAAAGTGGAACTCTTAGAGTCCATGAACGCGACGGCCACCAGGTTGGTGGGAGCCCAGGCGATCCAAGAGGCGTCGATTAAAGATCTGCAGCAGGAGATGGCCGCGAGGGAGGAGGAGGCCACAGTCATCGGGGCAAAGGTGGAGGTGCACGAGGCACTCCACATGAAGTGGCAGAGCCGCTTCGAGGAGCTGGACACTCGGATGAGGAGGAAAAATTTGAGGATCCTGGGCCTGGAAGAAGGCCTGGAGGGGTCGGATCTCCCGGGATATGTGGCGGAGATGTTGAGCTCCCTGATGGGGGAAGGGGCCGGTCCGGCGCCCCTGGAATTGGAAGAGGCATACCGGGTCATGGCCAGGAGGCCTAGGGCAAACGAGCCCCCGAGGGCGGTGCTGGTGCGGTTCCAGCGGCTAAGTGATCGAGAGAAAGTCCTGAGGTGGGCTAAAAGGGAGAAAAGCAGCAAGTGGCAGAACTCGACGGTAAGGGTGTACCAGGACTGGAGTGCGGAGGTGGCAAAGCGGCGGGCCCGGTACAACCGGACAAAGGCGGTGCTACACGCGAAAAAGATCAAATTTGGAATGTTGCAACCGGCGCGCTTGTGGGTCACCTACAAGGACCAACATCATTATTTCGAGTCCCCAGAGGAGGCCTGGACCTTTGTACAAGAGGAAAAGTTGGACACGAACTAAAACCTGGGAGCACCGGCGGTCGTAGCCGCCGGGGGACTCTGGATTGTGCAAGTGGCCCTTTTCTTTTTCAGGCCAGGTCGGAACTGGGTAACAGTTTCGTGGAGTGTTTGGGGTGTTTTTTCTCGAACGGTTGACTTTTCTGAATATTTTGAGGGTTTCGAGTTGTTGGGTGTTTCTGTATATTTGTACTGTTGAAATCTCTATTGTGGGTCGTTGGCTTCTTATGGGGTGTTTCTTCCCGTTTCCAATTTCCCTTAGTTATTTACCCCTCTTACCTTTTTTCTTTGGGTGCTTGGGGGGGTTTTTTGTTCTTTTTTTCTTTTCGGGTTATGGTTATCTGCGGTTATTTATACTGTTTGATGGAGGGTGATGGGTGGGCACACTGTTAGTTGATAGTTAGTTAATTATTTTGTTATTTAAGTATGTAGTTAAGTATTTATGTATTTAGTTGCCATTGGGTATTTGTATTTATATCGTTAAGTTGGGGAGACGGGACGGGGGGGAGCGGGTTGATTATGCGGGTCTTTCTCGGGGGTTTTAAGGGGATCTTTCACGGGCGCAGATGGGGTGAACCGGGAGGAGTCGGAAGGTGGCAGGAGCAGCCGGGTCAGCGGAGACCAGCTGACTCTCGGGAGTACGATGTGGGGTACATCGCGGCTAGGAGGGGTCCTAGCCAGGGGGGGGGGGGGGGGGAAAGGGGGGGGGGGGCTGGGGGGGGGACACCGGGTTGCTGCTGGAAAGACCAGGGACGAGAAGGGGAGAGCCGGGGGGGTGGGGGGGGCCATCGCTATGGGAAGCGGGTCAGAAAAGAAGGGATGACCCGGGGCGAGCAAGGGACAAGACATGGCTAATCGACAGGGAGTAGGGACGGGTCGCTCTGCGACCCGATTGATCACGTGGAACGTAAGGGGGCTGAATGGGCCGGTCAAAAGATCAAGGGTCTTCTCACACCTGAAGGGACTGAAGGCTGATGTAGCAATGCTGCAGGAGACTCATTTGAGGGTAGCAGATCAGGTCCGCCTGAGAAGGGGGTGGGTGGGACAGGTGTTCCACTCAGGCTTGGATATCAAGAACCGGGGGGTGGCGATTTTGGTGGGAAAGAGGGTGTCGTTTGTGGCGGCAGAGGTGGTGGCAGACAAGGAGGGCAGGTACGTGATGGTGAGGGGTAGGCTGCAGGGAGAGAATGTGGTACTGGTAAATGTGTATGCCCCGAACTGGGACGACGCGGGTTTTATGAGGCGCCTGCTGGGCCTCATCCCGGGACTGGAGGCAGGGGGCCTGATCATGGGAGGGGACTTTAATACGGTGTTAGACCCTGGGCTGGATAGATCGAGTTCCAGGACGAATAGGAGGCCGGCAGCGGCAGAGGTGTTAAGGGGGTTCATGGAGCAGATGGGAGGGGTAGACCCATGGAGATTTGGTAGGCCTAGGGCGAGGGAGTATTCTTTTTTCTCCCACGTCCACAGAGTGTACTCTAGGATCGATTTTTTCGTATTGAACAGGGGGCTGATACCGAGAGTGCAGGACACGGAGTACTCGGCCATTGCGATATCGGACCATGCACCACATTGGGTGGACGTGGACATGGGGGAGGCGCGGGACCAACGCCCGTTGTGGCGCCTGGATGTAGGGCTGTTGGCGGACGAAGAGGTGTGCAGAAGGGTGAGAACGGGCATTGAGAACTATCTGGGTACGAATGACACAGGTGAGGTGCAGGTGGGGACGGTCTGGGAGGCCTTGAAAGCAGTGATTAGAGGAGAGCTGATCTCCATAAGGGCACACAGAGAGAGGAAGGAGAGGCAGGAAAGGGAGAGGCTGGTGGGGGAGCTCCTAGAAGTAGATAGGAAATATGCGGCGGCGCCAGAGGAGGGGCTATTAAGGGAGCGGCGTAGCTTGCAGGCCAGGTTCGACCTACTGACCACTAGGAAGGCGGAAATGCAGTGGAGAAGGGCGCAGGGTGTGGCGTATGAGTACGGGGAAAAGGCGAGCAGGATGCTGGCACACCAGCTTCGTAAGCGAGATGCAGCCAGAGAGATTGGGGGAGTGAGAGAGAGGGGTGGGGACGTAGTGCAGAAGGGGCAAGAGGTGAATAGGGTCTTTAGGGACTTATATAGGGAATTGTATAGGTCTGAACCGCCGAAGAGGAGAGGGGGAATGAAGAACTTTCTCGACAAATTGGGGTTCCCAAAGGTACAGGAGGAGCTGGTGGAAGGGTTGGGGGCGCCGATAGAGCTGCAGGAGCTAATTAAAGGGATAGGCCGGATGCAGGCGGGGAAGGCGCCGGGGCCGGATGGGTTCCCGGTGGAGTTTTACAGGAAATTTGTGGACTTGGTGGGTCCAGTGCTGGTGCGAGCCTTCAATGAGGCGCGCGAGGGGGGGGGTTCTGCCCCCAACAATGTCGCAGGCCCTGATCTCCTTGATTTTGAAGCGGGACAAGGACCCGGTCCAGTGCGGGTCCTACAGGCCCATCTCCCTCCTGAATGTTGACGCCAAGCTGTTAGCAAAGGTCCTGGCAACCAGGATAGAGGACTGTGTGCCAGGGGTAGTCCATGAAGACCAGACGGGGTTCGTGAAGGGACGCCAACTTAACACAAATGTCCGGAGATTGTTAAATGTGATTATGATGCCAGCAGTGGAAGGGGAGGCGGAGATAGTGGTAGCGCTGGACGCGGAGAAGGCATTTGACAGGGTGGAGTGGGAATACTTGTGGGAGACGTTGGAAAGGTTTGGGTTTGGGGAGGGATTTATCAAGTGGGTAAAACTGCTCTATTCAGCTCCGACGGCAAGTGTGGTAACAAACGGGAGGAGGTCAGAATATTTTGGGCTCCATCGAGGTACTAGGCAGGGATGTCCCCTATCTCCCTTACTCTTTGCATTAGCGATTGAGCCGTTGGCGATGGCACTGAGGGGTTCAGGGGGGTGGAGAGGACTGACAAGGGGAGGGGAGGAACATCGGGTCTCGCTCTATGCGGATGATTTGTTGTTGTATGTGGCAGACCCGGAGGGGGGAATGCCGGAGGTAATGGGGATACTAGCGGAGTTCGGGGACTTTTCGGGATATAAATTAAATCTGGGGAAAAGTGAGGTCTTTGTAATACACCCGGGAGACCAAGGGGAGGGAATTGGGAGGCTCCCCTTCAAAAGAGCAGTTAAAAGTTTTAGGTATTTGGGGGTGCAGGTGGCAAAGAACTGGGGGACCCTCCACAAGTTGAACTTTTCCAGACTGGTGGAACAGATGGAGGAGGAGTTTAAGAGGTGGGACATGGTGCCGCTGTCGCTGGCAGGGAGGGTGCAGTCAGTTAAAATGACGGTCCTCCCGAGGTTCTTGTTTTTGTTCCAGTGTCTGCCCATCTTCCTCCCCAGGGCCTTTTTCAAGAAGGTAACGAGTAGTATCATGGGGTATGTGTGGGCACATGGCACCCCGAGAGTTAGAAGGGTCTTTTTGGAGCGGAGTAGGGATAGTGGAGGGCTGGCATTACCCAACCTTTCAGGATATTACTGGGCGGCAAATACATCGATGGTACGAAAGTGGATGATGGAAGGGGAGGGGGCAGCCTGGAAGCGCATGGAGAGGGCGTCCTGCGGCAACATAAGCTTAGGGGCACTGGTAACGGCACCATGGCCGCTCCCTCCCACGAGGTATACCACGAGCCCGGTGGTGGCGGCCACCCTCAAGATCTGGGGGCAGTGGAGGCGACACAGGGGGGAAGTGGGAGGTCTGATAGGGGCACCACTAAGAGGGAACCACAGATTTGCGCCGGGAAACACAGGAGGGGGATTCCAGAGCTGGCAGAGGGCGGGTATTAGACAACTGAGGGACCTGTTTATAGAGGGGAGGTTTGCGAGCCTGGGAGAGCTGGAGGAGAAATTTGGGCTCCCCCCGGGGAACACGTTCAGGTACCTCCAAGTGAAGGCATTTGCCAGACGACAGGTAGCGGGGTTCCCCGCGCTCCCCGACAGGGGGGTGAGTGATAGGGTGCTATCAGGGGTCTGGGTCGGGGAGGGGAAGATCTCGGACATCTATAAGATTATGCAGGAGGTGGAGGAGGTACCAGTAGAGGAGCTGAAAGATAAGTGGGAGTTAGAGCTGGGGGAACAGATAGAGGACGGGACATGGGCAGACGCCCTGGAGAGGGTTAACTCGTCGTCGTCATGTGCGAGACTAAGTCTCATTCAATTTAAGGTACTGCATAGAGCCCACATGACGGGGACAAGGATGAGTCGGTTTTTCGGGGGTGAAGACAGGTGTATTAGATGTTCGGGAAGCCCTGCGAATCATGCACATATGTTTTGGGCATGTCCGGCACTGGAGGAGTTCTGGAAGGGGGTGGCAGGGACGGTGTCGAGAGTGGTGGGGTCCAGGGTCAAGCCAGGATGGGGACTTGCGATCTTCGGGGTTGGGGTGGAACCGGGGGTACAGGAGGCGAGGGAGGCTGGAATATTAGCCTTTGCGTCCTTGGTGGCTCGGAGGAGGATCCTGATTCAGTGGAGGGACGAAAGGCCTCCGAGTGTTAACACCTGGTTAAACGACATGGCAAACTTCATCCAATTGGAAAGGATTAAATTCGCCCTGAGAGGGTCGGTGCAGGGGTTTTCCAGGCGATGGCAACCCTTCCTGGACCTCTTAGATCAGAGATAGAAACTAAGGTCGTGACAGCAGCAACCCGGGAAGGGAGGGGAGGGCGGGAGGGAGGGGGGAGGAGGGGGGACAAAGACGAAGGAAGTACGGTAGCGGTGGTGGCACGGGCAAGGCCTGCCCGAGGACGCTGCTAGAAATGATAAGTTGGTCTGACTGTCGGTTCGCCGGCGGGGGGGGGGGGGGGGGGGGGGGGGGGAGACTTTTTTTTATTTTTCTTGTTAAGTAGGGGGGTTTGACTTTGTTTTGGTATAATTTAAATGTGAATGTAGGGGGGGTTAAAATGTTTGTATTTTGAAAAATTCAATAAAAATTATTTTAAAAAAAATTAAAAAAAATTCTCAGATATATTAAATCAAACGTGTAAATGAAAATGGAAAAGAAGATGTAGTTTGGAACAAAATAAACAGAATAAAAGCATACAAAAATATAGAGTAAAAGAAACTTATAGAAAATAGATAAAGAAACAAACAAGAGTGAGTATCAGAGCGCTTTTAAAAAAAAGCTTGAAGCTAGCAAGCAAAGAGGTCAAACGTTTGAGAAAAACAACAGGCATAAGAAAGGATCATTAAGAAAACCATGAGTGTTTGAGACAGACAGGATATCGCTGTTGGTTGTTTTGGGAAGTGTAACGATTTCTGAAAGAAATAGCAGCGTTGAGAATAAAGGGACCGAGTGGCAAAGGAAACATGGCAAGTTGAAGGTGCTACAAGATTCTGAGGCCAGCACGTACGGGAACAGATGTGTTAGAAAGCTGCTAGTATTTCAAGTGGACAGGATATTGCTGTAAATTAGTTTCTGAGAAAGAGGGAACAAATGGGGTTTTGCAAATGTGGCAATCTTGAACAGGACGGGTATATTTTGGGAAAAAGGAGACGAGTGGTTTTAAAATATATCGCAGCCTTGATCCAGGTGCAGGACAGCGAGGTTTTATTGAAATGTGACATATCTATAAGGGAAATTATGAGACAATGCTTTGTGGTTGAAATGTGCTGGAGAGGCAAATTTAAGAGTATAAAGCCTCGAATCGCCAGTGGCAAAATCAGAACTCAGAGAAGTGACAACCTTAGAGCATTCGGTTCGAGTTTATTCTCAGATCTGATTCGAGTCAGCTCATCGGTCCGTGGGGAACAGAAGAAGCTGGAAGGCCGAAGAATAAGAACAGCCACCAGCTATCAAGGCAGAAGAAGAATGATTAACGAGAGCTCTTGGAGTCTGAACAGCTAAAAGAGATCTTTAAATACGAAGGAATTTGTTAGGATTTTGTAAAGCCAAATAAAAACAGTTGTATTTTAACTCTAAACCTGAAATAGTGGTTTATTTCAAATCTAAACCTGAAACAGTGGTTTATTTTAAATCGGAACCCGAAATAGCTTTTTACCCAAAACACTCACCTATACATTCTCAACAACTCCACACCCTTAAGGGACATTGAGTGGTAAGTGAGTTAAAATTCTTCCTTGTAGAGTTGGCATCCTATAATAACTTGAAAAAGAGTTTGAAATAGATTCGTTCCCACCTGGTATCAGCAAGGGAGTCTAAGAAATAGAAGACCTTAGAGTGGCCAACTAGTTAAGAGGTTATAGGATATAGTAATTCAGAAAGGATTAATATCTTTATTCTTAGCGAAAGTTGAGCACAAGAATACAGGTCCCAGAACCGAACCCCGATGCACATCACTAGTCACCAGCTGCCATCCTGAAGAAGACCCCTTTATCCCCACTCTCTGCCTTCTGCCAGTCAGCCAATCCTCGATCCATGCCAGCATCTTACACTTAACAGCATGGGCTCTTAATTTATCTAAGTCTCCTATGCGGCACCTTGTCAAAGGCCTTCTGGAAACCCAAATGGATCACATCCACTGGCTCTCCTTTGTCTAACTTCCCTTTTACCTCCTCAAAGAATTCTAACAGATTTGCTAGGCATGACCTCCCCTTGACGAAGCCATGCTGACTCAGTATTATTTTGCCATGCACTTCCAAGAACTCCATAATCTTATCCTTAATAATGAACTCTAAACTCTTATCAACAACCAAAGTCAGACTAATCGGTCTATAATTTCCCATCTTCTACCTCCTTCCCTTCTTAAACTGGAGTGTTACATTAGCCATTTCCCTGTTCTCTGTGAGCCCCTTGACTCCAGCGATCCCTGAAGGATCACCACCTATGGCTCCACAACCTCCGCAGTTATCTCCTTCGGTACCCTGGGGTGTCGTCCATCCGCTCTGGGCGATTTATCCACCTTCAGGCCTTTCAGCTTCCCCAGCACCTTCTCCTTAGTGATGGTGACTACATTAACCTCTGCCCCCGACTTTCTTTCCTCCACTCCCAGTTTTCTCTTTCCCTCTCCTCTGTTGGATCGCCCTCCTTGCCCCTGGATTTGGAGCATCTTGTGAAGGCACTGCTGGAAGTCCCGCTCCAGTGCTTTTGAGATGCCTGCTCCAGGTTTTTCAAGTTTCTAAAGCCTTTAGAAGGTAGAAAGAGTAAGGGATAGCCAACAGCTCATGGAAAGCAATGGCATGCATGGTTTCATCAGCGCTGCCAACACAATTGATGGCCTAAGCAGTCAATGGCCCAGCCCACTGAGAGCAAAGTGTGGAGAGGAACTCATCAAGGACAGAGAGTCAGTCAGTGCTCACTGGAGGGAACATTCTGAAGATCCCCTCCACCGAGACTCTGTCTTTAACGACCTCAAGTCCATTCCCCAGTATCCTGTCCGGCTTAGTCCCCATGGTACATCTGGAGCAGAGTGAAAAAGCCATTCAACAGCTGAAAAACAACATGGCCTCTGGAGCAGAATGAATCCCTGCTGAAATTCTGGCATAATTACACAATCTCATATTCCTCATCTGGGAAGAAGAATGCATGCCGGGGGATCTCAGAGACACTGTGACTATATTGAAGTCAGACAAGTCAAGTCAGATTGTGGTAATTACACAAGGGGACTCCCTGCTGTCTGCCACAGAGACGATCATTGCCAGGATCGTCCTCAATGATCTCCGCTCAGTGGCAAAGAGTCACAGTTTGGTTTTCTCCCTTCGCGAGACATTCTACACTACGTGACAAACCCAAGCAAAATGCAAGGATCAGCACTAATCACAGTCTTTTCTTTTTTTTAAATAAATTGCGAATACCCAATTATTATTTTTTTTCAATTAAAGGGTAATTTAGCCTGGCCAATCCACCGAACCTGCACATCTTTGGGTTGTGGGGGTGAAACCCACGCAGACATGGGGAGAATGTGAAAACTCCATATGGACAGTGACCCAGGGCCAGGATTCGAACCTGGGTTCTCAGCGCCGCAGTCCCACTACTAACCAGTGTACCACATGCCACCCCTTACAGATCTTTTCTGACTTCACAATAACACTTCACACTGTCAAAGTAATATTTTATTCTGTATGTTCCTCAAATTTGGCTGTCCTCAGAACTTGGCCACCATCCTCCACCACGATGACACACAAGCCATGAACCTCATCAATGGAAACACCCCAGACCCTATCTCAGTGAAGACTGGGATCAGACAAGGCTGTGTCACTGCAGCAACCCTCTTCCCTGTCACGGTAGCACATTGATTAGCTCTGTTGCTTCACAGCACCAGGGACCTGGGTTCGATTCCCACTTGGGTCACTGTCTGTGCGGAGTCTGTACATTCTCCCCGTGTCTGTGTGGTGCTCCCACAAGTCCCTAAAGATGTGAGGTGACTTATTAGGTGAATTGGACATTCTGAATTTTCGCTCAATTTAGAGGCGCTGGAGTGTGGCAACTCAGGAATTTTCACAGTAACTTTATTGCATTGCTACATAGAAGATAGCAGCAGGAGGAGGCCTTTTGGCCCTTGGAGCCTGCAAGGCTACTTAATGTTAGTCTACTTGTGACACTGTCTCACCTCCAGCAAACTACCCACGGATGTGGAGATAATCGACAGGACAGGAAACCGACACCACCTTCAAAACAAAACCAGATTCAGTTCAACCTCAGACATCAAGCTCCAGTCTGTTAAATCCATCCATCTCCCTTGATTCTATAATCTCATTTTCCTCATCTGGGAAGAAGGATGCATGCCGGGGATCTCAGAGACACTGAGACTATATTCAAGAAGATACAAGTCAGATTGTGGTAATTACACAGGCGACTCCCTGCTGTCTGCCACAGAGACGATCATTGCCAGGATCCTCCTCAATGATCTCCTCTTAGTGGCTAAAGAGCTCCTTCCAGAGTCACAGTTAGGTTTTCTCCATTCACGAGGCACCAACGACATGAAATGAAATGAAATGAAATGAAAATCGCTTATTGTCACGAGTAGACTTCAATGAAGTTACTGTGAAAAGCCCCTAGTCGCCACATTCCGGCGCCTGTTCGGGGAGGCTGTTACGGGAATCGAACCGTGCTGCTGGCCTGGCTTGGTCTGCTTTCAAAGCCAGCGATTTAGCCAAGTGTGCTAATCTACACTACGTCACAAACCCAAGCAAAATACAAGGAACATCACGAATCACAGGTCTTTTCTGACCTCACAAAAACACTTCACTGTCAAACTGATGTTTAATTCAGTATGTTCTTCAAATTTGGCCGTCCTCAGAACTTGGCCACCATCCTCCGCCTGCACCACGATGACACACAAGCCATGTTCCTCATCAATGGAAACACCCAGGTGCTATCTCAGTGAAGACTAGGATCAGCCGCGGCTGTGTCACTATACCAGCCCTCTTCCCCTTCATGGTAGCACAGTGGTTAGCACTGTTGCTTCACAGCACCAGGGACCTGGGTTTGATTCCCACTTGGATCACTGTCTGTGCGGAGTCTGCATGTTCTCCCCGTGTCTGCATGGGTTTCCCACAAGTTCCGAAAGACTTGTTAATTGTGAATTGTTAAGTGAATTGGACATTCTGAATTTTCCCTCAATTTACCCGAACAGGCGCTGGAGTGTGGTGAATCGGGGATTTTCACAGTAACTTCACTGCAATGTAACAAAGACTATGATCTCACCTCCAGCAACTTACCCACGGGTGTGGAGATAATCGACAGGATAGGGGATTTTCACAGTAACTTCATTGCAGTGTTAATACTGTATAAGCTTACTGTGAAAAGCCCCGAGTCGCCACATTCCGGCGCCTGTTCGGGAAGGCTGGTACGGGAATTGAACCGTGCTGCTGGCCTGCCTTGGTCTGCTTTAAAAGCCAGTGATTTAGCCCAGTGTGCTAAACCATCCCCTGTGACAATAATAAAGACTTTATTATTATTATGATGTATAAACTCCAACTTTGTTATAAAAAATTAAATTCTGAATAAAAATCAAGTCAAATCAGTTTGTGTTAATCATAGTTAATCACTGCAGTGTTAATGCCAGCCTACTTGTCACACAAATAAAGATTATCTCACCTCCAACAAATTACCCACGGGTGTGGAGATAATCGACAGGACAGGAAACCGACACCACCTTCAAAACAAAACCAGAATCAGTTCAACCTCAGACATTAAGCTCCAGTTTGCAGATGTCTGATCTGTTTGTTCTATCCATCCATCTCCCTTGATTCTATAACCATTAATACTCTTGTCTCACAAACTTCTAGCAATCTCAGTTTTTATAGTTTCTGTTGACTGAATCTGAACAGAATTGCAGATTTCACTATATTTTGTGGTGACTTCTGACATTGCACCTGAACAGCCCAGTCTCAGTTAGACAAATAAATATCACTGATTTGGACATTTAAATGGTGACAATTATTTTACTCTGAACTGGTAATGCAACACAATTTCTAAACCATAATAATAATTTGAGTAAAGTGAAGTGAAAACAGAAAGTTGTGGAAATGTGAAGTGAAAACAGAAAGTTGTGAAAATTCTCAGCCGGTTTGGCAGCTTCTGTGAAGAGAGAAAGTTAACATTTCCAATGCAATCTGATTCTTCTTCAGAACTGAGAGTTTGCAGCATTGTGGTTTCATTTTACAAACATAATGAATGTGAACTTTGTGGTTCTTACAGATATCTGACTGTAATTCTGATTTCAGACCTTTCTCTGAACACTTTGCAACCTCAGCTCCAGCTCATTGTCCTTCACTAAAGACCCGGATAGAAATTCCCGCCACAAGATGGCGACGGCCGCCAGGTGACCCAAACATCCGTCAGGAGGAAGCCCCACCCACCCCTTCTAACTATACAAACATGGCCGTCCCAACGCTCCGCGCCAGGAACAAAAGACCCGACCTCCATTCCCAAGATGGCGTTGGTCGCCGGGTGACCCGGGAGCGGTTACCGGAGCGGAAACCCCGCCTACTTTCTCTTCCCATACCAAAATGGCCGTTCCATCACTCTGCTCAACAAAAGACCCGAGTGACATTCCCAAGATGGTGGCGGTCACCGGTTGCCCCGGGGCCTGTCACCCGGCAGGAAGATCCGCCCACTCTCTCATCCCTTACCAACATGGCCGTCGCAGCGCTCCGCTGCAAGGACAAAAGACACGTCTTCCTTTCCCAAGGTTGCCGTAGAAAATCAACACCCGAACTACCGTCTTCCTATTGGTCGGCACCTGCCGTCAATCACTCCCCAGCCATTGTGAGCTGGAGCATGCGCAGTGCAGGTATGAAGCTGGACTCAGGCGGGTGAGTGGAGGCCCCAAACCCCCCAATAAGACCCATTGGTTTGATTGTCAGTCTGCAGACACGAGCTGGAGAACTGAACCCAGGCAGAGGAGAGGGAGGTAGTAAACTGGGAGTGGAGGAAAGAAATGGTGCAGATGGTGAGATGGGTTTGCATTTGGATTTCAGCCCAGGGAGGAGGGAGGAGGGAGGAGGGAGGAGGGAGGAGGGAGAAGGGAGAAGGGAGAAGGGAGAGTGTGTGGGACGGGGATTTACAGCTTTGGGGGAACAAGAGAGGAAAAATTGTTCCAGAGAAACAGGAATTGTCTGTTCAGAATTTCTATCCTGGACTCACAGTGATGGCTTTTGTAGACTCCTTACAGGGGGTTAGAAGTGGAAGATTGGCCGACGGAAAACTCAAACCAAATATCAAGATCTGACAGTCACTCAGTTCTTTCGAACCTGAATATCACAGTCTTTGAATGTGGAAGGAGTAATGTTTGTCTGTTCAGTTTGTGGGAAAAGATTTTAAACATCCGTGTGATTGGAAAAGCACAGAGATGCACATACACAGTATGTGAATGTTCCATGAACTGACCGTGGAAAGAGCTTTAACCAGTTACATAGACAGAAAAACCATCACATCATTCACAGTGGGGAGAAACCGTCCATGTGTTGTGTGTCTGGACAAGAGTTCAACTTGTCATTCAACCTGGAGAGACACAAGGACACCGGCACCATGGAGAAACCGTGGAAATGTGGGGACTGTTGGAAGCGATTCAGTTACCCTTCTGAACTGGAAATGCATCGACGCAGTCACACTGGGGAGAGGCCGTTCACCTGCTCCACCTGTGGGAAGGGATTCACTCAGTCATCCAGCCTGCTGACACACCAGTATGTTCACACAGAACAGACACCTTTCAAATGTTCTGAATGTGAGAAGAGATTTAAAAGCAAAAAGTATCTGTTGAGACACCAACACATTCACAGTGAGGAGAAGCCATTCATCTGCTCCTTGTGTGGAAAGGGATTCACTGCTACATCAAACCTGCAGAAACACCAGCGAGTTCACACTGATAAAAGACCTTTTAAATGTCCAGACTGTGGGAAGTGCTTTAAAACTTCCGGGGAAGTGACCTGTCATCAACGTGTTCACACTGACGAGAGACCATTCAGGTGTTCTCACTGCGGGACTGGCTTCAGGCGATCATCTGAACTTACTGTACATCAGCGAATTCACACTGGAGAGAGACCGTTTACCTGCTCTGTGTGCGGGAAGGGATTCATTCAGTCATATCACCTACTGAAACACCAACAAATTCACTCTGATCTAAAACCTTTTAAATGTTTTGACTGTGAGCAGAGCTTTAGAAGCAGCAATGGTCTCGTGATGCATCAGCGAATTCACACTGGGGAGAGACCGTTCACCTGCTCTGTGTGTGGGAAGGGCTTCACTCAGTCATACAACCTGCTGAAACACCAACAAATTCAATGTGATATAAAACCTTTTAAATATTTTGCCTGTGAGCAGAGCTTTAAAAGCAGCAGTGGGCTGATGATACACCAGCGAGTTCACGCTGGAGAGAGATCGTTCACCTGCCCCAAGTGTGGGAATGGATTCACTGACTGAAACACCAGCGACTTGATGAGTGTCTGCAGGAATTGGATTCGGATATTTTTGCTGCTGTCAATCAGATCCAGGACTGAATGTGTGGGTTAACCCTGAGGTGTGTAAGAAACGCGCCACAGTCGCTCTCTTCCATGGTTCAGAGCTCCTAGATACAGACAGAAGGCTCCTTTACAACTGTGTTTAGAGGCAACAAGATTAATGATGAATGCTGGAAACTTCAGATCTTAGTCCGGGAGTCAGAGTTTACCCAAAAAGGGGGGTCATTTTGAAGAGTTTATGAAAAACAACAGATATGCTACACCAGCTAAATCGGCAGAAAATACATGTGAACCATAACATAGAACATAGAACAGTACAGCACAGAACAGGCCCTTCGGCCCTCGATGTTGTGCCGAGCAATGATCACCCTACTCAAACCCACGTATCCACCCTATACCTGCAACCCAACAACTCCCCCCCCTTAACCTTACTATTAGGACACTACGGGCAATTTAGCATGGCCAATCCACCTAACCCGCACATCTTTGGACTGTGGGAGGAAACCGGAGCACCCGGAGGAAACCCACGCACACACGGGGAGGACGTGCAGACTCCGCACAGACAGTGACCCAGCCGGGAATCGAACCTGGGACCCTGGAGCTGTGAAGCATTTATGCTAACCACCATGCTACCGTCCTGCCCTAAACAGTTGTACTAACAGTTGTAAGGCTCCTTCCTGTTTATCCCCTTATTTTCACTATCTTTTATTTTGTCGTTATTATTTTTGATCCATGTATGATTAATGGACATGTATCTTTAAATCAAGCAGGATTAATGGACACGTATCTTTACGTCAAGCAGGATTAATGGACATGTATCTTTACGTCAAGCAGGATTAATGGACATGTATCTTTAAATCAAGTAGGATTAATGGACATGTATCTTTAAATCAAGTAGGATTAATGGACATGTACCTTTAAATTAAGCAGCAGAATTCAGAAGTTACTGGAGAGAATAATAGTTCCTGCTGGTTTGGATGCTGATCTCCGCGGCTGGAAGTGACAGCCACCTCGGAATGGATTACTGATCTCGGATCAGGGGGATGGTGATATCCGGGGCTGGAAGTGACAGCCACCCCGGAATGGATTACTGATCCCGGATCAGGAGGATGGTGATATCCGGGGCTGGAAGTGACAGTCTCCTCGTGACCCAAGACGGGAATTGAATCTGGGACCCTGGAGCTGTGAAGCTACCGTGCTACCCACTGTGCTACTGTGCTGACAAATCTAGAATGTAGATTCAGAAGAGCTGGAGAATTTTTTAAACTCTGTGCCTGGACTTTTGTTCAATTGATATTTACAACACATTTTATGTTGTATTTGTGGCATGTCAATAATTTGAAATTGTGAGGGATGTTCTGCAGGTGGGGAGGATGAATCTGAGTCGATGGTTATTACATTTTACTGGAAATGTTTGACATGTATTTGTGATGACAGCTCAAGGGTTTGTGTTGCTGATTGTGATCATTCTGGTGAGTTTAGTTTGTTATCTACAGTTTATAATCAAGAAATTAGGAAAACAAGCTCACAGCTTAGAAATAGCTGGGTTAGTCAGAAATCAGCTGTGTGAAGTCAATAGGGATATTCCCTTCTCCAGGTTGGGAGATCTGTAAGATGTCCTTGTCCAAGAACCTTATAACATTTTTAATGCATTGCCTCTGTTTGGAATAGCTCCCTCTCTCTCACTCTTGAAGAAAGCTTCCTGGGTTGACAAACACAGGACAGTGTCGGCCTGTTTTCTCTGCCAAGGACTTGTCTCGAGCACAGAACCTGAAACAAGATAAATGTGAGAGGGTGGGGAGGATCTGAGGACCCATATGTAAACCTGCAGCTGGGTAAAGGATAAACACAGATCCTAGCAAGCAATGAGCCACAAAATGACCATAAGATATAGGAGCAGAATTAGGCCATTCAGCCCATCAAGTCAGCTCCAGTGAGAAAGAGAGAGAGTGAGAAAGAGAGAGTGAGAATATTCACCACCCTCTGGCTGAAGAAATTCCTCCTCATCTCAGTTTGAAAGGTTTGTCCCTTTAGTTGGAGGCTGTGCCCTCGGGTTCTAGTTTATCCTACTGTTGGAAACATCCTCTCCACGTCCACTCTATCCAGGCCTCTCAGTATTCTGTAAGTTTCAATGAGAATGGCATGGTGGCAGAGGGGTTAGCACTGCTGCCTCAAAGCGCCACAGGTTCAATTCCAGTTTTGGGTGGTTGTCTGTGACGTTTGCACTTTGTCCCAAAAGACGTGCTGGTAGGTTATTTCGACATTCTGAATTCTCCCTCTGTGTACCCGAACAGGCGCCGGAATGCGGTGACTAGGGGCTTTTCACGGTAACTTCATTGCAATGTTAATGTAAGCCTACTTGTGAAAATAAAGATTATTATGTTTTTAAATTCATTCTTTCAGGGAACGTGACCATCGCTCGGCCCATTTCAGAGGCAGTTAGGAGTCAGCCTCATTACTGTGGATTACTGACCCAGTGACATTACCACAACACCACCATCTCCCCTCAGAGATTGACAGATTCCAGCACCTATACTCAGGCTGAGTCATTCCCATTTGCTGCTGTGATTTCTCTCCTTTATTCTCAGTGAAACATTACATTAATTACCATTCTGAGCCCCGGAGAAACTTTCCTTTCCAATTCAATATTCACATAATCTGGTGTTTTTCCATCAGAAACAGAAGTATTTGTGATCAGTTTGGAGATAACTCCCATATCTCCTGTTCTCAAACACTTTGTCTTGAAAGGTAACAAATGGGATGAAGTCAAATCTTTAGAAGACAAAAGTCTTAGTTCAAGTTAGGGGCAGCACGGTAGCATGGTGGTTAGCATAAATGCTTCACAGCTCCAGGGTCCCAGGTTCGATTCCTGGCTGGGTCACTGTCTGTGTGGAGTCTGCACGTCCTCCCCGTGTGTGCGTGGGTTTCCTCCGGGTGCTCCGGTTTCCTCCCACAGTCCAAAGATGTGCGGGTTAGGTGGATTGGCCATGTTAAATTGCCCGTAGTGTCCTAATAGTAAGGTTAAGGGGGTGAGTTGTTGGGTTACGGGTATAGGGTGGCTATGTGGGTTTGAGTAGGGTGATCATTGCTCGGCACAACATCGAGGGCCGAAGGGCCTGTTCTGTGCTGTACTGTTCTATGTTCTGAGTTATCCCCATGCCGTTAGTGGAAAGGGTTAACTTCTGTTTCCAAACGGGATAAGCAAACATTGTCAACTGTGTCAACTTTAAATGACTTTTCAGATCAAAGGTGAACCATTTTCAACTTTTAGCGCCAGTTCTTTTAGGTTTTTGTTTTTTTAGTTTTGCCCAATTGTTTTTCTTTTCATTCTGCTTCAGGCACCTTTCCAAATGACTGGAATTAACTGAAGGAAAATAAAAATTAGCCTTTGGGGTAAACTTCAACCTTCTTAGCCCAACAAGTGTAAAAGAGAGTGAAGCTTCCCACAGCTTGTGAGTTCCGAAATATAACTTTAAGGCTGAAGTTTATCTTCAGGGAATCAAACATTTTGGTGCCTTTTCCAATTGTACCAGTAAATTGTGATTCACACTGAAAGGTTTACTTTCACTCTGTAATTAAAACATTTCACTTTTCCCAGCACAGGAACGGGCAGCATTTTAGATTAAATTCCAATTGTTCACTTGTCTTGTAGCTGGTGTGTGGAGAAGATCATGTTCACTGTAGATCTGTCAGTGCAGAAACCGCACTGTGCTTCTGGATAAACTCAGTCTGCAGGACGGTGAAGATTTTGTAACTATGACCCGAGTGAAGGCCTTCACAGTGACTTTAAGGAGTGAGATGTTCCTGGAGTTGTTGTGGTCTTCTCTGTCACGTTTCCTTTTGCAGATTGCTATGGTTATTGCACAACACATGTTCTGTGAACCAGTCTTGCATCCCTAAACAGAAAGACATCATGAAGGTGTGACAGTAGATGGGACTTTCCGTGTTTGCACAGTTCAGCTGGAATTCCATCCTTGCCGGGTGTCTCTGCTTGTTCAGCGATCAATGGTTTTTTCAAACTCATGGCGAGGATTCTTTGTCTAACTGAAACATGACAGGAAGCTGCAGGAGACTCAAACAGAGACTGGGAGATGTCCGTCTCACAGGGATACAGCACACAGACGTGTTCAACCCAGCGGGACATCTGGTTACTTCTGTTGGTGAGAAACTCACCATTTGTCAATATCTTTGTTGATGGTCAGACCAAGCAGCCTCTTGATCCCATTATGCACAGCAGGCACATATTCACTGTCACAGGCAGTTTGGATTTCCTGATGTCGGCTGACCCAGTGTTTATTTATACACCATCTCCCTGTATTTTACACAACTCTCTTGGTGACTTTCGAGTGATGCAGTGTTCCAGCTGTTGGGTTTATCTTCTGCATGAGGTAGACTTTGGCTTCAGCTTTTACTGATGTTTCTGCAAAATAGTTACCGTTTAATTTCATCATGGAGGCGTCACCGAAGAATGCACAAGTCAGTGAGAATAGTCAGCAGGATCAACCAACACTTTCTCATTGGAGATGTTAATCAGTGGAACCTTTCACACACTCAATTAGAACATAGAACATAGAACAGTACAGCACAGAACAGGCCCTTCGGCCCTCAATGTTGTGCCGAGCCATGATCATCCTACTCAAACCCACGTATCCACCCTATACCCGTAACCCAACAAACCCCGCCCCCCTACTTTTAGGACACTACGGGCAATTTAGCATGGCCAATCCACCTAACCCGCACATCTTTGGACTGTGGGAGGAAACCGGAGCACCCGGAGGAAACCCACGCACACAGGGGGAGGACGTGCAGACTCCACACAGACAGTGACCCAGCCGGGAATCGAACCTGGGACCCTGGAGCTGAGAAGCATTTATGCTAACCACCATGCTACCCTGCTGGAGATTTTGCACTTAAACTCAGTTTAGGATTGAAGTCAAAGTTAATAATTTTATTGTAAACAAATTCCTGTTGTCAGTTCTTGAATTAGGGAGAGAAATCACAGGTGGTGCTTTTAAAAAGGGACACAGCAGCTCCGAAAATCAGTGACATCTCCAGAATATTAAACTCCAGGGATTGTTAATATCAGCAGAATCAAACCAGATATTGTCAGACGATCAATCCTGGGGGTGATTAGCAGCAGCAAAAGTAACAGAATCCAATCCCTGAAGTCACTTGTGAACTTGCTGATGGCGATGCTCTTTAGGTGCCTCAGTGAATCCCTTCCCCCACACAGAGCAGGTGAACGGTCTCTCCCCAGTGTGAATTCGCTTGTATCACCAAGTTGGTGGACTTTGTGAATCCCTTCCCACACACAGAGCAGATAAAGGCCTCTCCCCGGTGTGACCTCACTGGTGTTCAATGAGATTGGATGAAGACGTGAAATTCTTTCCACACGAAGTGCAGCTGAATTGCCTCTCCTGATTGTGAACTCCCTGGTGGTACTGGAGGCTGGACAACTGAGCAAATTCCTCCCCACACACGGAGCAGGTGTACGGCTTCTCCCCAGTGTGAACTCGCTGGTGTGCGGTGAGATTGGCTGAAGACCTGAACTTATTTCCACAGTGAGTACAGTTGAATGGCTTCTCCTCAGTGTGAGTAAGCTGGTGTGTTAGCAAGTGGAATGAATTTGTGAATCCCTTCCCACACTCCAAGCAGATGAATGGCCTCTCCCTGGTGTGAAATCGCTGGTGTATTGCAAGGCCTGCTAATTGAGTAAACCCCTTCCCACACGCTGAGCATGTGAACGGCTTCTCCCCAGTGTGAATGCGTCAATGGTTTCTCAGCAGGGATAGGTAATAGAATCCTTTCCCACAATCCTCACATTTCCAAAGTTTCTCTATGGTGCTGGGCCCAGTATGGCTGTGTCGATGGATTTCCAGATGGGATGGCTAATTGAATCCTTTCCCACACTCCTCACATTTCCACGGTTTCTCCATACAGCCGGAGCCTAGTTAACACAATGTCCATACACAGAACATATTTAATATTTCTCCACACTGTCACTGGTGCAATATTATTTTCAGGTGGAAGTGGTAAAAACTCTTTCAACAGTCAGTTTACTGAAACATTCTCACTCTGATGTGTGTGTGCCTCTGTGTTTTTCCAGTCACACGAGTTTGAAAGCTTTTCCCACGGACAGCAAGGCAATAAATGTATTTTTCTAGATTCCGAGGTCCGTGATATTCAGATCCTCATTAACTGAGTGCCTGTGTCAGGTCTTGCTGTGATGTATTGGTTTGAGTTTCCCATCTGCAAATCCTTCCCAATAAATATCCTGTAAAAGGAGTTTACAAGAGTACCCAGTGTCAGTCCAGGATAGAAATTTTGAAGACAATTCCAGGTTCTCTGGAACATTTTTTTCCCTCTTGTTCCCCCAGAACTGTGAATCCCCATCCCACACACTCTCCCTCTTCATTGGGCTGAAATCCAAAAATGTTTTGGCGAATTGTTTCCGGATCCTTTTAACCATCTGGAGATAAATTCACTCATGATTTGTGACAAGACATGAATCTGAATCACCCTGACTGAGCAGACACAGTAACAGACGTTAACCTTGTGTCCAGAACTGACTCTGGAGATTTTCTCAGTCACCATCATTGAGACTAACTTTAGATTCCAGATTTTATTAATTGAATGGATTGGAGCCCATGTCCCCAGAACATTTTCCTGTCTCTCTGGGTGACTAATGCAGTGACATTGTCACTGGGTCAGTGTCTCCCCCTGGTCTCTATGAGGTTGTTTGTGGAGCGAAACCGGAAGCGGCGGATAATCACTGACCTCTCACCTGGTACCTCACAATGTCCGGGGAATGATTGACGGCATCTCCGGCCAATAGGGAAAGAGGAGTCGGGACTGGAGGACCGAGCGAGAGTGACTGGTCCTCCAACGAATCCCAGTGAGCGAGGGCCGGGCTGGGCTCGGTCGTGTGAGGCATGCGCAGTGATTAATGGCGGCGCAGAGACGGTTCTTTCTCAGTTCGATAATGCGCAGAGGTGGGTATGGCGGAATCGGGGGTAGCTATGGATCAGGCGGGGATTTGGAGAAGCTTTGTAAACATGTTCTATGAAACGCAAACCCATGAAAAATAACCTACCGATATCCGGGATGGTCCCCCGCCCTTTGCACAGAGCAGGGCCGCAGCTTTCCACAGTTCCAAACCCGGGTTAATGTCCGCCATCTTTGTCGGGGGCACTGGGAGCAGGACGCATGCGCAATCGATATCTTTATTGAAGGTAATGGCGGCGACAGCGCATGCGCACCCGCCATCTTTGTTAGGGGCAATATTTTTGAAATTACCCAGTAACAGCGAACAAATTGTTCATTAAACAGCTTCAGTCTTTCACCTCCAATTTATTATCGATGGCGCTGAACAATGATATCAGGTCAATGACAATCATTTGTGTTTATATTGTGTCTTTAACAGAATAAATCTGTCCATATAAAACTAAAAGAACATAGAAAAGTACGTGATGTGGAGATGCCGGCGTTGGACTGGGGTGAGCACAGGAAGAAGTCTGACACCAGGTTAAAGTCCAACAGGTTTGTTTCAAACACGAGCTTTCGGAGCACTGCTCCTTCCTCAGGTGAAGAAAAGTACAGCACAGGAACAGGCCCTTCGGCCCTCCAAGCCCGTGCCCATCATGCTGCCCGACTAAACTAAAATCTTCTACACTTCCTGGATCTGTATTCCTCTATTCCCATCCTATTCATGTATTTGTCAAAATGCCCCTTAAACGTCACTATCGTCCCTGCTTCCACCACCTCTTCTGGTAGCGAGTTCCAGGCACCCACTACTCTCTGTATAAAAAAATTTGCCTCGTACATCTGTAAACCTTGCCCCTTAGTAACAAGTCTTACAACGCCAGGTTAAAGTCCAACATGTTTCTTTCAAACACTAGCTTTCGGAGCACTACTCCTTCCTCAGGTGAATGAAGAGGCATACCTTGCCCCTTGCACCTTAAACCTATGCCCCCTAGTAATTGACCCCTCTACCCTGGGAAAAATGTCTCTGACTATCTACTCTGTCTATGCCCCTCATAATTTTGCAGACCTCTTATGAAAAATGAAAATCGCTTATTGTCACGAGTAGACTTCAATGAAGTTACTGTGAAAAGCCCCGAGTCGCCACATTCCGGCGCCTGTCCGGGGAGGCTGGTACGGGAATCGAACCGCGCTACTGGCCTGCTTGGTCTGCTTTAAAAGCCAGCGGTTTAGCCTTGTGAGCTAAACCAGCCCCTTATCAAGTCACCCCTCAACCTCCTTAGTTCCAGTGGGAACAAACCAAGTTTATTCAACCTCTCCTCATAGCTAATGCCTTCCATACCAGGCAACATCCTGGTAAATCTCTTCTGCACCCTCTCTAAAGCCTCCACATCCTTCTGGTAGTGTGGCGACCAGAATTGAACACTATACTCCAAGTGTGGCCTAACTAAGATTCTATAGAGCTGCAACATGACTTGCCAATACTTAACTTTGACAAAGAGTCATCGGACTCGAAACATTGGCTCTTTTCTCTCCCTACGGATGCTGCCAGACTTGATGAGATTTTCCAGCATTTTCCCTTTTGTTTCTTATACTCAATACCTCGGCCAATGAAGTCAACCATGCCGTATGCCTCCTTGACTACCTTCTCCACCAGGGTTGCCCCTTTCAGTGACCTATGGACCTGTACACCTAGATCCCTCTGACTTTCAATACTCTTCAGGGTTCTTCTATTCACTGTATATTCCCTACTTGCATTAGACCAAATCTCCCCTCAACCTTCTTTGCTGGAACCATTCTGGTAAATCTCCTCTGCACCGTTTCCAAGAACCTTCACATTCTTCCTGAAGAGTGGTGGCCAGAGCTTCATAAAGATTCGTAGAGTAGAATTAGAACCATAGAATTCCTACAATGCAGAAGGAGCCCATTCGGCCCATCGAGTCTGCACTGATTCTCTGAAAGGGTATCCTGCCTAGGCCCACACTCTACCTTTTCCTTGTAACCCCATAGCCCCTCCTAACCTGCACATCCCTGGACATGAAGGGGCAATTTATCAAGGCCAATCCACTGAACTTGCCCTTCTTTGGACGCAGACATGTTGAGAAAGTGCAAACTCCACACAGTCACCAAGGCCAGAATTGAACCCGGGTACCTTGCGCTGTGAGGCAGCAGTGCTAATCACTGTGCCACCAGAAGCATAGTTTTGGTTTCAATATTACTGTTTATGAAGCTCAAAATCGAATTTGCTTTGCCAACTACTCTCTTAATATATCTTGTAGATATACAAAATCCCTCTTCGCCTCTTTCTCTCTCCTCCCAAAGAGGCCAGTTGGGTTTTTCTGACAATCCAGCAGTTTTCATGGTCACTTTTTCCCAGAGCTGGCCCCACAAATGACGAGATTCATTCAGCTCAATTTCACAACCTGCCTTTTGAGTTTTTGTGGGTTCTCTCTCACTCCCTATTTTCTGTTTTAAATCAGTTTCACAGGGCGTTCGAAGGGGAGGCTTCAAAGTCTGGAAACTCGAACCAAGCATCACATCAGGATCTGACCGAGTCCTCAATTTATCGTATCTTGAATATCATCGGATTTTGAACATGGAAGGAAAAAATATTGTTCACAGTGGGGAGAAACCGTACACGTGTTGTGTGTGTGGACGAGGATTCAGTAAATTACCAGGCCTCACAAGCCATAAATGTAGTCACACTGAGGAGAAACCGTGGAAATGTGTGGACTGTGGGAAAGGATTCACTTCCCCATCCCAGCTGGAAATTCATCGACGCAGTCACACTGGGGAGAGACCATTCACCTGCTCCAAGTGTGGGAAGGGATTTACTAATTCATCCCACCTGCTGAGACACCAGCGAGTTCACACTGGGGAGAGACCATTCACCTGCTCCAAGTGTGGGAAGGGATTTACTCAGTCATCCCACCTGTTGAGACACCAGCGAATTCACACAGGGAAGAGATGATTCACCTGCTCCAAGTGTGGGAAGGGATTCACTCAGTCATCCCACCTGTTGAGACACCAGCGAATTCACACTGGGGAGAGACCGTTCCAATGTCCAGACTGTGGGAAGTGCTTTAAAAGTTCTGGGGAACAGATGCTCCATCAACGTGTTCACACTGACGAGAGACCATTCAGGTGCTCTCACTGCGGGACTGGGTTCAGACACTCATCTCACCTCGCTGTACATCAGCGAATTCACGCTGGGACGAGACCGTTCATTTGCTCCAAGTGTGGGAAGGGATTCACTACTTCATTCGTCCTGCAGAAGCACCAGCGAATTCACACTGGGGAGAGGCCATTCACCTGCTCCAAGTGTGGGAAGGGATTCACCCAGTCGTCTAACCTACAGACACACAAGCGAGTTCACACCAGAGAGCGGCCATTCGCCTGCTCCGAGTGTGGGAAGGGATTCACTCAGTCATCCTCCCTGCTGAGACACCAACGAGGCCACAAGTAACGACAGTGATTGGGTTTTGCTGTTACTCACACTCAGGACTGAACCATGTTCATTTGGGTCTCTTTCAGCTGATGACAAACTCCAGCCCATTTACAGGGGCTAATATTCTGGCTAAAAGTCAAATAAATTAGATTGTGCGACATACACAGTGTGTTGAAACTTTCTAATATCTCTGACACAAGTTAGTTCCTTTTGAAGTACTCTCGCTCTCCCCTGTCTCTTCCATCCTCACCTCCAACAAGAAGTGTGAGGAGCTTGTGGAGCTTCTTTGTGACTGAGATGGAGTCAATCCGATCAGCTGCCTCTGCTGCTTCCCTCCCTTCCACGAGCCCACTGGACCAAACTGTCTTTAAATTTTATCCTTTCCCGAGCCCTGAACCCACATCTTTCTCTAGTTTCTCTCCCATCTCCCCTCATGCCCTCTGAGCTCATCTTGTCCATGAGACCCAGCTCCTGCTCCATCGACCCTATTCCCACTGAGCTACTGATCAGCCAACTACTCTGTGTCCACGGATATTGTCAACATTTCTCACTCTTCAGGTACTGTCCCTCTGTCCTTCAAATCTGCCATCATCACCCCCTCAATAAAACAAACCCTTGACCCTGCCATCCTTACAAATTACTGCCCCATCTTCAACCTCCCTCTCCTCTCCAAACTCTTTGAACATATTGCCACCTCCCAAATCCTTGCCTATCTTTCCCAGAACTCCCATGTTTGAATCCCTTCAATCAGGACTCTGCCCTGTCGCAGTGAAATACAAGAGACAAACAGAATCTCACCCGGAGAGAAAGACAGACAATCCGGGAGCTTGGCTCCAACACAAATATGTTCATAAGACCAGAAGACAAGGACAGCAGCACAGTCATTATCGAGAGACAACAATACCTGCTGGAAACAGACAGACAACTAAACAACACCAAGCTATCTAGACCCATATACCCCAGACAGGAAGGAGAATTGGAGACAGACAGACTGGAAGAACTCAGACTCCAGACACATTCGCCAAAAACAGATCAAATATCTGAGGGGACAACAATCCGAATCAAGATAGTTCTACCTGCTCCTTAATATACCAAACACCCTAACACATGAAGATTATTATTATTGTCACAAGTAGGCTTTGATTAACTCTACAATGAAGTTACTGTGAAAAGCCCATCGTTGCCACACTCTGGTGCATGTTCGGGTACACAGGGAAAATTCAGACTGTCCAATTCACCTAACAAGTACGTCTTTGAGGACTTGTGGGAGGAAACCGGAGCTCCCGGAGGAAACCCACGCAGACACTGGGAGAACGTGCAGAATCCGCACAGACGGTGACCCAAGCGGGATTTGAACTCGGGACCCTAGTGCTGTGAAGCAACAGCACTAACCACTGTGCTACCATCAAGTAAGTGCTACCAGACAGACCCATTGGATCAGACATTGAGAGAGAAAATCATACAGAATCAGAGAATTTACAGTGCAGAAGGAGGCCATTCGGGTCTGCACCAGCCCTTGGAAAGAGCACCCTACTTAAACCAATGCCTCCACCAATCCCCGTAACCCAGTAACTCCACCTAACTTTTTTTTGGACACTAAAGGCAATTTAGCACTACCAATCCACCTAACTTGCACATCTTAGGACTGTGGGAGAAAACTGGAGCACCCGGAGGGAACCCACGCAGACACGGGGAGGACGTGCAAACTCCACACAGTCACCCAAGGCCGGAATAGCTGAAACATCAACACACTGCTCCTGGTAGTCGTGGGTACAATGGTTCAATAAATATAATCAGTGGATTAAAAAGGTGTGTGATATAGAATAAAAGCAGAAAATTCTAGATTAACTCAACAGCTCTGGCAGCATCATAGAATCCCTCCAGTGCCGAAGGAGGCTATCCAGCCATCGAGTTTGCACCAACCCTACAAAAGAGCATCCCCCCATACCCCTTCCTCCGCCCTCTCCCTGTAACCCTACTTCACCTTTGGACACTAAGGGGCAATTTAGCACATCCAATTCACCAAGATCCCACAAACAGAAATGTGATTGTGACCAGAGAATCTGTTCAGTGATGTTTGTTGAGGGATGAATATTGAGCAGTAAACCAGGGAGATCTCCCCTGCTCTTTGGAAACCTCGAAGGCGACGGGCCCGGACGGGATCCCTGGTCGTGCACTCAGAGCCTGTCAGCTGGCAGAGGTATTCACAGACATCTGTAACCTGTCCCTACTCCACTCTGAGGCCCCCACCTGCTTCAAGAAGACCACCATCATACCGGTACCAAAGAAGAACCAGGCAACGTGCCTCAATGACTACCGTCCGGTGGCCCTGACGTCAGTCGTAATGAAGTGCTTCGAGAGGCTGATCATGAAGCGCGTCACCTCCATACTCCCAGAACGCCTTGATCCACTGCAATTTGCATACCTTTGCAACCAGTCTACATCAGATGCCATTTCCCTGGGCCGACATTCATCCCGAGAGCATCTCAAAAACAAGGACTCCTACATCAGACTCCTATTTATTGACTACAGCTCCGCCTTCAACACCACAATCCCAGCCAAGCTCATATCAAAGCTCCAAAACCTAGGACTTGGCTCTCCATTCTGCAACTGGATCCTCGATTTTCTGACCAACACCACAATCAGTAAGAATGAACAACAACACCTCCTCCACAATAGTCCTCAATACCGGGGCCCCGCAAGGCTGCGTACTTAGCCCCCTACTCTACTCCCTGTACACACTGACTGCGTGGCAAAACTTGGTTCCAACTCCATCTACAAGTTTTCTGACGATACGCCCATAGTGGGCTGGATCTCGAATAACGACGAGTCCGAATACAGGAGGGAGATAGAGAACCTAGTGGAGTGGTGCAGCGGCAACAAGCTCTCCCTTAATGCCAGCAAAACTAAAGAGCTGGTCATTGACTTCAGGAAGCAAAGTACTGTACACACCCCTGTCAGCATCAACGGAGCCGAGGTGGAGATGGTTAGCAGTTTCAGATTCCTAGGGGTGCACATCTCCAAAAATCTGTCCTGGTTCACCCAAGTTGACGCTATCACCAAGAAAGCACAACAGCGCCTATACTTCCTCAGGAAACTAAGGAAATTCGGCATGTCCACATTAACCCTTACCAACTTTTACAGATGCACTATAGAAAGCATCCTATCGGGCTGCATCACAGCCTGGTATGGCAACTGCTCGGCCCAGAACCGCAAGAAACTTCAGTGAGTCATGAACACCGCCCAGTCCATCACACGAACCTGCCTCCCATCCATTGACTCCATCTACACCTCCCGCTGCCTGAGGAAAGCGGGCAGCCTAATCAAAGATCCCTCCCACCCGGCTTACTCACTCTTCCAAATTCTTCCATCGGGCAGGAGATACAGAAGTCTGAGAACACGCACGAACACTCAAAAACAGCTTCTTCCCCGCTGTTACGAGACTCCTAAATGATCCTCTTATTGACTGACCTCATTAACTCTACACCCTGTATGCTTTACCCGATGCAGGTGCTTGTGTAGTTACATTGTGTACCTTGTGTTGCCCTATTATGTATTTTCTTTTATTCCCTTTTTTTTCCATGTACTGAATGATCTGTTGAGCTGCTCGCAGAAAAATACTTTTCACTGTACCTCGGTACACGTGACAATAAACAAATGCAATCCAATCCAATTTATGTGCTGCTGTATCCTCTGACAATCCTCTTCACTATCCGCAACTCCATCAATTTCTGTGTCGTCTGCAAACTTACTAATCAGACCAGCTACATTTTTGTCCAAATCATTTATATACACGACGAACAACAAAGGTCCTAGAACTGATCCCCCTGTGGAACGCCGCTAGTCACAGCCTTCCATTCAGAAAAGCACCCTTCCGCTGCGACCCTGTGTCTTCCGTGCCGGAGACTAATGGGTTGTTGTTGCAGATCGAGCTGAGTGCACGAAGATATTCGAGGGGTTAGAACATAGAACATAGAGAAATACAGCATAGAACAGGCCCTTCGGCCCACAATGTTATGTTGCTTTTTTTGTCCTAGGTTAATCATAGATTATCATAGAATTTTGGACACTAAGGGCAATTTATCACGGCCAATCCACCCAACCTGCACATCTTTGGACTGTGGGAGGAAACGGGAGTTCCCGGAGGAAACCCACGCACACATGTGGAGGATGTGCAGACTCCACACAGACAGTGACCCAAGCCGGAATTGAACCTGGGACCCTGGAGCTGTGAAGCAATTGTGATATCCACAATGCTACCGTGCTGCCCTTAAGAACAAATTAATCTACACTCCATAATTCTATCCTAATCCATGTACCTATCCAATGGCCGCTTGAAGGTCCCGAATGTTTCCGACTCAACTACTTCCACAGGCAGTGCATTCCATGCCCCCACTGCTCTCTGGGTAAAGAACCTACCTCTGACATCCTCCCTATATCTTCCACCATTCACCATAAATTTATGTCCCCTTGTAATGGTTTGTTCCACCCGGGGAAAAAGTCTCTGACTGTCTATCTATTCCCCTGATCATCTTATAAACCTCTATCAAGTCGCCCCTTCATCCTTCTCCGTTTGAATGAGAAAAGGCCTAGCACCCTCAACCTTTCCTCGTAAGACCTACTCTCCATTCCAGGCAACATCCTGGTAAGTCTCCTTTGCACCTTTTCCAAAGCTTCCACATCCTTCCTCAAAAGGATTAGGTTGATTGTTGTGCTGAGCTGAGGTGTGCTGCCGTACGAGGCACTCGGGAGCAGATTCAGTAAGTAGTTTCAAAAAGCACATGACGAGAAAACGGCAGGTCCCTGGGGGCGGCCAAAAGGAGGGGCCTGGCATGAATAGGGGTCGCACTTCCTCTGTGGATGAGCTGAACGGCCTCATTCCGAGCCTTCTGATGCTGTGCCTCCTTGGGCGGGTTCTGGAGATGGTTTGAGGGCAGACGGTGTTTGCAGACATGGAGGTAAAATGACGAGAAGACCAGAATTCACTTGGAAGAGAGAAACTTTTATTCATTGAACCCTTAAAAGAACAAAGCAACATGGTGAAAGGCCGTCAGCCTGAGGGATGATTCTCAGCTCTGACAGATTCTTACTGAGGATGGGGGAGACAGGCCAAGGGGAGCTGGCTGCTACCAAAAGGTTATGGCCCGTCAGCAAAAGGCGACTCACCACCCGGCACAAAACGTTTACCGACAGCCACGCTGGTTAGATTCCGTTGCGTCTGAAGTGAGACTGGATGTCCCTCTGGTTCACAACATCCACCGCTCGGCCCCGCGCTCTGCCCATTACATCTTCATCTTGAAGGAGCTGGAGGGCCCTGGATTGGGGCCCTGAGGCTGGTGATGATGTGGAGCCCGGTCTTCACCTGGAGAGAAGCCGAAAAAGCCCCATGGGCCATCGGGCGCCGGCGAGCCAAAGAAGGACGGCCGAAGGCGGAAGTCACCCTCGGAGGACTCCTCCCTCAGGGGATTCTCCATCGGAACGAACTGGGAGGTCCTGCCTGCTGGTGAGAAACAAACGTGTGACCAGCATTTTCATTAATGCCGCACGGAGGCTAATCCCTCTATCCGCACCCAATCTCACCCCTCTGTGCGTGGAGTCTAAACCAGTCCCCACACCCAGTCTAATCCCCCCTCCACACCCAGTCTAATCCCCTCTCCACACCCAGTCTAATCCCCTCTCCCCTCCCAGTCTAATCCCCTCTCCACACCCAGTCTAATCCCCTCTCCACACCCAGTCTACTCCCCTCTCCACACCCAGTCTAATCCCCTCTCCACACCCAGGCTAATCCCCTCTCCACACCCAGTCTAATCCCCTCTCCACACCCAGTCAATTCCCCTCCACACCCAGTCTAATCCCCTCTCCACACCCAGTCTAATCCCCTATCCACACCCAGTCTAATCCCCTCTCCACACCCAGTCTAATCCCCTCTCCACACCCAGTCTAATCCCCTCTCCACACCCAGTCTAATCCCCTCTCCACACCATCTAATCCCCTCTCCACACCCAGTCTAATCCCCTCCACACCCAGTCTAATCCCCTCCACACCCAGTCTAATCCCCTCTCCAAACCAGTCTAATCCCCTCTCCACACCCAGTCTAATCCCCTCTCCACACCCAGTCTAATCCCCTCTCCACACCATCTAATCCCCTCTCCACACCCAGTCTAATCCCCTCCACACCCAGTCTAATCCCCTCCACACCCAGTCTAATCCCCTCTCCAACCCAGTCTAATCCCCTCTCCGCACCCAGTCTAATCCTCTCTCCACACCCAGTCTAATCCCCTCTCCACACCCAGGCTATTTCCCTCTCCACACCCAGTCTAATCCCCTCTCCACACTCAGTCTAATCCCCTCTCCACACCCAGTCTAATCCCCTCTCCACACCCAGTCTAATCCCCTCCACACCCAGTCTAATCCCCTCTCCACACCCAGTCTAATCCCCTCTCCACACCCAATCTATTCCCCTCTCCACACCCAGGCTAATCCCCTCTCCACACCCAGTCTAATCCCCTCTCCACACCCAGTCTAATCCCCTCTCCACACCCAGTCTAATCCCCTCTCCACACCCAGTCTATTCCCCTCTCCACACCCAGTCTAATCCGCTCTCCACACCCAGTCAATTCCCCTCCACACCCAGTCTAATCCCCTCTCCACACCCAGTCTAATCCCCTCTCCACACCCAGTCTAATCCCATCTACACACCCAGTCTAATCCTCTCTCCACGCCCAGGCTAATCCCCTCTCCACACCCAGGCTAAGACCCCCTCCACACCCAGGCTAATCCCCTCTCCACACCCAGTCTGATCCCCTCTCCACAGCCAGTCTAGTCCGTATCCCACTCCCCCCCGCACCGTTACGTGAATTGGCCATGTTAAATTGGCGCTTAGTGACCAAGATGTGCAGGATAGGTAGATTGGCCGTGCTAAATTGCCCCTTCCGTGTCCAAAGATGTCCAGGTTAGATGGATTGGCCGTGTTAAATTGCCCCTTAGTATCCAAAGATGTCCAGGTTAGGGGGATTGACCGCGCTGAATTGCGCTTTCTGGTTAGGGGGATTGGCCATGCTAAATTGTCCCTTAGTGTCCAAAGATGTGCAGTTTAGGGGGATTGGCGAGGCTAAATTGTCCCTTAGTGTCCAAAGATGTGCAGGTTAGGTGGATTGACCATGCTAAATTGTCCCTGAGTGTCCAAAGATATGCAGGTTAGGTGGATTGGCCGTGCTAAATTGTCCCTTCGTGTCCAAAGATGTGCAGGTTAGGGGGATTGGCCAGGCTAAATTGTCCCTTAGTGTCCAAAGATGTGCAGGTTAGGTGGATTGACCATGCTAAATTGTCCCTGAGTGTCCAAAGATGTGCAGGTTAGGTGGATTGGCCGTGCTAAATTGTCCCTTCGTGTCCAAAAATGTGCAGGTTAGGGGGATTGGCCAGGCTAAATTGTCCCTTAATGTCCAAAGATGTGTAGGTTAGGTGGATTGGCCGTGCTAAATTGTTGCTTAGTGACCAAAGATGTGCAGGTTAGGTGGATCGGCCACGCTAAATTGTCTCTTAGTGTCCAAAGATGTGCAGGTTAGGTGGATTGGCCATGCTAAATTGTCCCTTTGTGTCCAAAGATGTGCAGGATAGGTGAATTGGCCCTGCTAAATTGCCTCTTAGTCTCCAAAAATGTGTAGGTCAGGTAGATTGACCGTGCTAAATTGTCCCTCAGTGTCAAAGAGGTGCAGGTTAGGTAGACTGGCCGTGCGATATTGTCCCTTAGTCTCCAAAGATGTGTAGGTTAGGTAGATTGGCCATGATAAATTGTCCCTTTGTGTCCAAAGATGTGCAGGTTAGGTGGATTGGCCATGCTAAATTGTCCCTTTGTGTCCAAAGATGTGCAGGATAGGTGAATTGGCCCTGCTAAATTGCCTCTTAGTCTCCAAAGATGTGTAGGTTAGGTAGATTGGCCGTGCTAAATTGTCCCTCGGTGTCAAAGAGGTGCAGGTTAGGTAGATTGGCCGTGCGATATTGTCCCTTAGTCTCCAAAGATGTGTAGGTTAGGTAGATTGGCCGTGCTAAATTGTCCCTCAGTGTCAAAGAGGTGCAGGTTAGGTAGATTGGCCGTGCTAAATCATCCTTTAGTGTCCAAAGATGTGCACGTTAGGTGGATTGGCCGTGCTAAATTGTCCCTTAGTGTCAAAGCTGTGCAGGTTAGGTGGATTGGCCATGTTAAATTGTCCCTTAGTGTCCAAAGATGTGCAGGTTAGGTGGATTGGCCATGCTAAATTGCCCCTTAGTCTCCAAAGGTGTGTAGGTTAGGTGGATTGGCCGTGCTAAATTGTCCCTTAGTCTCCAAAGGTGTGTAGGTTAGGTGGATTGGCCGTGCTAAATTGTCCCTTAGTCTCCAAAGGTGTGTAGGTTAGGTGGATTGGCCATGCGAAATTGTCCCTTAGTGTCCAAAGATGCGCAGGATAAGTGGATTGGCCGTTCTAAATTGTCCCTTAGTGGCTAAAGATGTACAGGGTTGGGTGGATTGGCCGTGTTAAATTGTCCATTAGTGTCCAAAGATGTACAGGTTAGGGGGATTGGCCGTGCTAAATTGTCACTTCTTAGTGTTCAAAGATGTGCAGTTTGGGTGGATTGGCGCTGCTAAATTGTCCCTTAGTGTCCAAAGATGTGCAGGTTAGGTGGATTGACCATGCTAAATTGTCCCTGAGTGTCCAAAAATGTGCAGGTTAGGTGGATTGGCCGTGCTAAATTGTCCCTTCGTGTCCAAAGATGTGCAGGTTAGGTGGATTGGCCGTGCTAAATTGTTGCTTAGTGACCAAAGATGTGCAGGTTAGGTGGATCGGCCACGCTAAATTGTCTCTTAGTGTCCAAAGATGTGCAGGTTAGGTGGATTGGCCATGCTAAATTGTCCCTTTGTGTCCAAAGATGTGCAGGATAGGTGAATTGGCCCTGCTAAATTGCCTCTTAGTCTCCAAAGATGTGTAGGTCAGGTAGATTGACCGTGCTAAATTGTCCCTCAGTGTCAAAGAGGTGCAGGTTAGGTAGACTGGCCGTGCGATATTGTCCCTTAGTCTCCAAAGATGTGTAGGTTAGGTAGATTGGCCATGATAAATTGTCCCTTTGTGTCCAAAGATGTGCAGGTTAGGTAGATTGGCCGTGCTAAATCATCCTTTAGTGTCCAAAGATGTGCACGTTAGGTGGATTGGCCGTGCTAAATTGTCCCTTCGTGTCCAAAGATGTGCAGGTTAGGTGGATTGGCCGTGCTAAATTGTTGCTTAGTGACCAAAGATGTGCAGGTTAGGTGGATCGGCCACGCTAAATTGTCTCTTAGTGTCCAAAGATGTGCAGGTTAGGTGGATTGGCCATGCTAAATTGTCCCTTTGTGTCCAAAGATGTGCAGGATAGGTGAATTGGCCCTGCTAAATTGCCTCTTAGTCTCCAAAGATGTGTAGGTTAGGTAGATTGGCCGTGCTAAATTGTCCCTCGGTGTCAAAGAGGTGCAGGTTAGATAGATTGGCCGTGCGATATTGTCCCTTAGTCTCCAAAAATGTGTAGGTTAGGTAGATTGGCCGTGCTAAATTGTCCCTCAGTGTCAAAGAGGTGCAGGTTAGGTAGATTGGCCGTGCTAAATCATCCTTTAGTGTCCAAAGATGTGCACGTTAGGTGGATTGGCCGTGCTAAATTGTCCCTTAGTGTCAAAGCTGTGCAGGTTAGGTGGATTGGCCATGTTAAATTGTCCCTTAGTGTCCAAAGATGTGCAGGTTAGGTGGATTGGCCATGCTAAATTGCCCCTTAGTCTCCAAAGGTGTGTAGGTTAGGTGGATTGGCCGTGCTAAATTGCCCCTTAGTCTCCACAGCTGTGCAGGTTAGGTAGATTGGCCGTGTTAAATTGTCCCTTAGTGTCCAAAGATGTGCAGGTTAGGTGGATTGGCCGTGCTAAATTGCCCCTTAGTCTCCAAAGGTGTGTAGGTTAGGTGGATTGGCCGTGCTAAATTGTCCCTTAGTCTCCAAAGGTGTGTAGGTTAGGTGGATTGGCCGTGCTAAATTGTCCCTTGGTCTCCAAAGGTGTGTAGGTTAGGTGGATTGGCCATGCGAAATTGTCCCTTAGTGTCCAAAGATGCGCAGGATAAGTGGATTGGCCGTTCTAAATTGTCCCTTAGTGGCTAAAGATGTACAGGGTTGGGTGGATTGGCCGTGTTAAATTGTCCATTAGTGTCCAAAGATGTACAGGTTAGGGGGATTGGCCGTGCTAAATTGTCACTTCTTAGTGTTCAAAGATGTGCAGTTTGGGTGGATTGGCGCTGCTAAATTGTCCCTTAGTGTCCAACAATGTGCAGTTTAGGTGGACAGGCCATGCTAAATTGTCCCTTAGTGTCTAACGATGTGCAGGTTAAGTGGATTGGCCGGGCTAAATTGTCCCTTCGTGTCCAAAGATGTGCAGGTTAGGTGGAATGGCCGTGCTATATTGCCCCTTTGTGTCCAAAGATGTGCAGGTTAAGTGGATTGGCCGGGCTAAATTGTCCCTTCGTGTCCAAAGATGTGCAGGTTAGGTGGATTGGAAGGCTAAATTGCCCCTTAGTGACGAAAGATATGCAGGTTAGGGGGATTGACCGTGTGAAATTGCCCCTTAGTATTCAAAGATGTGTAGGTTAAGTGGATTGGCCATGTGAAATTGTCCCTTAGTCTCCAAAGATATGCAGGATAGGTGGATTGGCCGTGCAAAGTTGTCCCTTAGTGTTCAAAGATGAGTAGGTTGGGTGGATTGGCCGTGTTAAATTGTCCCTCAGTGTTCAAAGACGTACTGTTTAGGTGGATTGGCCGTGCTAAATTGTCCCTTAGTGTTCAAAGATGTGTAGGTTAAGTGGATTGGCCATGTGAAATTGTCCCTTAGACTCCAAAGATGTGCAGGATAGGTGGATTGGATTGGCCGTGCTAAATTGTCCCTTTGTGTCCAAAGATGTCCAGATTAGGGGGATTGGCCGTGCTAAATTGTCCCTTAGTGTCCAAAGATGTACAGGTTAGGTGGCTTGGCCATGCTAAATTGTCCCTTTGTGTCCAAAGATGTGCAGGTTAGGTGGAATGACGTGCTAAATTGTCCCTTAGTGTCCAAAGATGTGCAGGTTAGGTGGATTGGCCATGCTAAATTGTCCCTTTGTGTCCAAAAATGTGCAGGTTAGGTGGAAAGGCGTGCTAAATTGTCCCTTAGTGTCCAAAGATGTGCAGGTTAGGTGGATTGGCCATGCTAAATTGTCTCTTAGTGTCCAAAGATGTGCAGGTTAGGTGGATTAGCCGTGCTAAATTGCCTCTTAGTGTTCAGAGGTATACAGGTTTGGTGGATTGGCCATGCTAAATTGTCTCTTAGTGTCCAATGATGTGCAGGTTAGGTGGGGTTACGGGGATAGGGTTGGGGTGTGGACTTGGGTAAGATGCTTTTTTCGAGGGTCGTTGCAGACTCAATGGGCCGAACGGCCTCCCACAGCACTGTTGCGGTTCTACGGTTCTCAGGTAATGGGGAGGAACACTGACATCTCCAGTGGGCGAAAGCAGAGATGATAGAAAAAAGTCTTCTCCAGGACATGGACGTGACGGCCGATGGGATTTCGGGCTGGAACTCGAAAGCACTCGAGGTCACGTTGACTAAATGGCACGGGCAACTGAACGCGGGTTGCCAAGGAGGGTTTTCCGTGGGACGTGACTGCGGCGCTCGTACCTAAAGGCATGCCGTACAGGGCTCCGGCGGGGCCCACTGCCGCCGGGGCATCGCCCCCGCCCACCATGGCCATGCTGCGCAGGCGCAGGCTGTCGTAGAAGCCTTGCAGCTTCTGGTACTGCCGGTTCCTGTCCATCAGCTTCTCCGACACCTCGCTGTACTTCTTCTTGTACTCCTCCAGCATCTTCTTGAGCGAGGACACCTCGCTGCGGCTGTTGCTCACCTCCATGTCCTTGCCTTGCAGCTGCTGAGTGTAGAGTTTGTCCATCTGCTTCAGCCGGCCCTCCGCTTTGCTGTAGGCGGACTCCTGGTACATCCGCTCCTGGTGGATCTGAAAGAACCGCAGGTTAAAATTCGCCCCAGCCAAACGGAGACTGGATTCCATGGAATCGGTGGGGGGAGAGTGGAAGCAGCTCTAACTGACCCGTCTGGACTGAAATCATCGAATTAGACCGGACTGCCACCACCAAAACAGGCCATTCAGCCCAACTCCTGCTACCCCCTTCTCCATCTCACCCCAACACCACATTCTTCTCTTCCTCACTCTCTCGTGTTTATCCACCTTCCCCATACCAGTCCCCTCAAACCATTCCCCAAGAATCGGGACAACTAAATAACTTCTTGTTGAAGTTGTCCATGGGTCTAATGGCCTCCTTCTGCACTGTCTGTTCTGTGTGTGGTCTATATGTGGGAGGGTGGGGTGAGAGATCCCTGAACATAGAACATACAGTGCAGAAGGAGTCGGCACTGACCCACTTAAGCCCTCACATCCACCCTATCCCCGTAACCTAATAACCCCCTTCCCCCTAACCTTTTTTGGATACTGAGGGACAATTTAGCAAGTCCAATCCATCTAACCTGCACGTCTTTGGACTGTGTGAGGAAACCGTAGCACCTGGAGGAAATCCACGCAGACACGGGGGAGAACGTGCAGACTCCGCACAGACAGCGTCCCAGCGGGGAATCGAACCCGGAACCCTGGCGCAGTGAAGCCACAGTGTTGCGTTCAGGTCTGGTCACCCTATGACAGGAAGGATATTGTTAGACGAGGAAGAGTGTGGAAGAGATTTACGAGGATGCGACCAGGACTTGATGGTCTGAGTGATAAGGAGAGGGTGGATGGGCTGGGACTTTTTTCCTGGAGCGTAGGAGGCTTCGGGGCGATCTTATAGAGGTCTATAAAATAATGAGGAGCATCGATCGATAAGGTAGATAGTTGACACCTTTGCAATGAGGAAATAATACAAATGGTTGTAGATAGGTTAGGTGATTGGGCCAATGTGGTAGACGGAGTTTCATGTGGATGAGTATGAGGTTATCCATTTTGGACAGAAAGATGGAAAGGCAATTTATTATCAATGCAGAGACACTTCAAAGTGTTTCGTTGGAGAGGGATCTGGGTGTACTCGTGCATCAATCGCAGGAAATTAGCACGTCGGTACAGCAGGGAATATGGAAGGCAAGTGGGATTCTAGCCTTTGTAATGTCATGTGAGAGAAGAGAGAGAGAGGAAAAAGAGAGAGAGGAAAACAGAAAGAATAGCCCCAGCAGAACAAAAAGAAAGAGAAAGGGAGATACAGATCAGGGAAAAAGATCGAGAGAGATTTGAACTTCAGAAAATGGCCATGAAACACAACAGTTACAATTGGCGGACACAAAGGGATCGTATAGAGACCTCCTTGTTCAAAGAGACTCTCAATCAAGAAGGATTTCAATTGGGGGAAGAAGAACGGGGGCAAAAACTGACTATATCATTATACCTGTTTGCGTGTGTTTTTGAAACGATAAAGTATATTTTCTGTGTGCATTGCTTAAAGGATGGTGAAAAGGTGAAAAATGAAACCATCTTAGAGTTGAAGGTTTCTTTTTGGGGGAAGGTTTCATGTGAGAGTACCTTTAAGAAATGGGTGTTGATTAATGGGTGTGTATACAAATATCTGTAGTGAGAGTACCTTTAAGAAATGGGTGTTTATAAATGGGTGTGTATATAAATATCTGTAGTGACAGTACCTTTAAAAAATGGGTGTTTTAAGGGCAGCACGGTGGCCTAGTGGTTAGCACAACCTCCTCACGGCGCTGAGGTCCCAGGTTCGATCCCGGCTCTGGGTCACTGTCCGTGTGGAGTTTGCACGTTCTCCCCGTGTCTGCGTGGGTTTCGCCCCCACAACCCAAAAATGTGCAGAGTAGGTGGATTGGCCACGCTAAATTGCCCCTTAATAGAAAAAATAATTGGGTAATCAAAATTTTAAAAAAAAAAATGGGTGTTTATAAATGGGTGTGTTTATAAATATCTAGTGAGAGTACCTTGAAGAAATGGGTTTTTACTACTGCAGTGATGTCAGAGAGTGGGTGGAGCTGGGCTGTCTGTCAGCTTTTTACTTTCATTTTAGGTTGTTTGCTGCAGGGTGTGTTGTAGTTTCCCTTTCAGAGCTGGATAGCTGCAGTCGCAGACAGAAGGGGTATGAATCTCTCTCTGTAATCTAAAGGCTGTAAATCAATCCTGGTGATTTAAAACTAATAACAGTAGTGACTTTAACCTGATGTGCTTCTGGTAAAAGGTGTTTTAAGTCTTATGGATGTTAAATGGAAAGCTTAAAGGATTATTTAGTGTTGTATTCTTTGGGGGTTGTATTTGAATTAATGGTTGCTATGATGTTCACTGTATGTTTTTAAAAGGTGAGTTCATAGAATAAGCATTGTTTTGCTTTAAAAAATACTTTTCCATTTCTGCTGTACCTCACCTGTGGAGTGGGCTGTGTGCTCCTCATACCACAATCTAGTAAAAGTTGTGGGTCAGGTGAACTCCATGATACACTTTGGGGTTCTCTAATCCCTGGCCCATAACAATAGCTTGAGGGATAGAGTATAAAAGTCGGGGGTTGTTGCTACAACTGTACAGGGCATTGGGGAGACCGCATCTGGAGTACAGTTTTGATCCCCTTATTTGAGGAGGGATGTAGTTGTGTGAGAGGCAGTACAGAGGAGGTTCACTAGATTGATTGCTGAGATGAGGGGTTTGTCTTATGAGCAGTTTAGGCTGACACTGTCTCAAGTTCAGAAGAAGCAGAGGAGATCTAATTGACATGTGTAAGATGATAAAAGGTTTTGACAAAGTAGACGTGGACTAGATTCCTCCTCTGGGTTGCCGTTTATTCTCCTACACCGGAAAGAGTATGAACCTCGGCCTGTCGGGAATCTGCCCTATATCCGTTCCTCACCCCACCCTCCTCCACCAACAATACCACAACTCAGGGAGGGGGTGCCCATGAACCGAGCCCAGTGCTTCAGGTGGCACAGGGACAAAACCGTGTGCCGCTGTCTACCGTTGATCCATCCCCTTTGTCATCCAGTTCCCCCATGCGGTATCGCAAACAGAATCGAATCGCGCTCTCCCCGTTATTGGGTGATCGGGGGCGGGAGCGGAGGGGCTTGGGGAGGAAGGGGTTCAGTAGCCTGGGAGGGGGGCACAAGGGGAGTTGTTGGGTGTGGGGTATTGACTCCCAAGGACGGGGAGACATCAGCACCCTGCGACGGGCAGATGGGGGAGGGCTCCCTGGGGTGTTGGGTGTGGGGCACCCCGGGGTTCTGGGTGGGGGGCACCCCGGGGTGCTAACCTGGTAGCCCCAGCCGGCGATCTCCAGCAGAGTGTGTGGCCGGAGGCCAGACAGCAGCCCGGGGTGCTGGGTAGATGCTGGCCACCCCGGGGTGCTGGGTGGGAGGGGCAACCTGGTAGTGCTGACCTGGTAGCCCCAGAAGGCCAGTGCCCGGCCGGCGATCTCCAGCACGGTGTGTGGCCAGAGGCCGGACAGCACCCCAGGGTGCTGGGTGAGTGCTGGGTGTGGGGGCACCCCGGGGTGCTGACCTGGTAGCTCCAGAAGGCCAGTGCCCGGCCAGCGATCTCTAGCATGGTGTGTGGCCGGAGGCCAGACAGCACCCCGGGGTGCTGGATGGGTGCTGGGCACCCCAGGGTGCTGGGTGGGTGCTGGATGCTGACCTGGTAGCCCCAGAAGGCCAGTGCCCGGCCGGCGATCTCCAGCACGGTGTGTGGCCGGAGGCCGGACAGCACCATGCCTTTGTAGTCCTCGGGCGGGTTGAGGTCGGTTCGGACAATGTCCCGTTTGCCGGACAGGGCGGTGCCACAGGCCGGGCACAGGGCCGGGGAGCGGCTGAACTGCCCGCTGCCGTGCTGGTCACAGAACACGTGCGAACAGGCGGTGACCCAGGCGAAGCCGGACAGGCGGGAGCGGCAGCCGGGCAGGTTACAGAGGAGGGAGTCGTCACACAGCGCCATGGTGGGAACCAGGCCCCGCCCCCTGGGCTGGCCCCGCCCCCTGAGCCCGGCCCCGCCCCCAGGCAGCCGGGCAGGTCACAGAGGGAGTCCTCACACAGCGACATGGCGGGAACCAGACCCCGCCCCCCGCCCTGCGCACTGAGCCCAGCCCCGCCCCGCCTTCCGGCAGCCGGGCAGGTCACAAAGGAGGGAGTCCTCACACAGCGCCATGGCGGGAACCAGGCCCCGCTCCCTGGGTTGGCCCCTCCCACTGAGCCCAGCTCCGCCCCCCGGCACCCGAGCAGGTTACAGAGGAGAGAGTCCTCACAGAGCGCCATGGCGGGAACCAGGCTCCGCCGCCAGCTGCATCCCCCGAGCCCGGCAGCGGTTAGAGAGGAGAGAGTCCTCACACAGCGCCATGGCGGGAAGCAGGGACAGCCCCCTGGGGCTGGCGCCGCCCACTGAGCCCGGCCCCGCCCCCTGTAACCTCAGGCCCGCCCCAGCCCCCGCCCCATGTAGCCCAGCCACACTGGCCCCACCCCCTCTGCCCCCAGCCCCCTGTACCTCAGCCCCGCCCCCTATAACCCAAGCCAGGAATCCAGCCCTGGCCTTGTGGCTGTGAGGTTGCAGTGTTAACCCATTGTATGGGGGAAATTCCCCAGGCCTGTCCTGTACTCAAGAAACAGGATAATTAGCTCCCCCTCCCCCACCCCCTCCATTAGCCTAACCTCCATTATCAGCAAAGTGATGAAAGAAGTCATCAACAGTGCTCTCCAGCAGCCATAGGGGCTGGTTTAGCACAGTGGGGTAAACAGCTGGCTTGTAATGCAGAACAAGGCCAGTGGCGCAGGTTCAATTCCCATACCGGCCTCCCCGAACAGGCACCGGAATGTGGCGACTAGGGGCTTTTCACAGAAACTTAATTGAAGTCTACTCGTGACAATAAGCGATTATCACAAAGAAGAAAGAAAAGTACAGCACAGGAACAGGCCCTTCGGCCCGACCATGCTGCCCATCTAAACTACAATCTTCTACACTTCCTGGGTCTGTATCCCTCTATTCCCATCCTATTCATGTATTTGTCAAGGTGCCCCTTAAACGTCACTGTTGTCCCTGCTTCCACCATCTCCTCCGGCAGCGAGTTCCAGGCACCCACTACCCTCTGTGTAAAAAACATGCCTCGTACATCTCCTCTAAACCTTGCCCCTCACATCTTAAACCTCTGCCCCCTTGTAATTGACCCCTCTACTCTTGGGGAAAAGCCTCTGACTATCCACTCTGTCTATCCCCCCACCCGAACATTCCCAATGTTTTGTCCCCCCAAACTCTCAACTGCCCTCAACGATGTCTGTTCCTATATCCACTGCCCCCCCCCCCCCCCACCAGCACAGTGGGCGGACCTACACCATGTGGGACAGCAGCGTTTCAAGATGGCGGTCCACCGCCACCTTCTCGACGGCAACTAGGCAACCGGTTGAGCACCGAGGCACGTTTCCGTGGCTATTAATCCCCGGAGCCGGTCGCGAGTCTGTCGCCGGGGTCCTTTATTTTGTTTGGGGCACCACTGTGATCAACCAGGTGTCATGATATGCAGACATGCAGATAATGATTTACAGACAGGCAGCTGATGAACACAGAGAACAGGACATGCCCAATGAGCAGGTTCTGTTGTGCGTCGAAACAGACGGACACTGCGCAAAGTTGCCTGCCCGCAACCGCTTTCTTCTCCGTTTCCGTCCGTTGTTTTGCCACCTCCTGATACCTCGACTCACGAGGCCATCGGACAGGCTTCCATCCCACCAGTCAAGGCACCGTCGTCCCCACCACCACCTTTCTCTGGCGGTCAACCAGGATCAGACGCCAGCCAAAGAGACTGGACTTATGAACATTTGTTTTGTTTGCTATGTTCTGTTTTCTCACATTAGACAACTGTCTTCACATGTAAATACGTTCACATATGCCACCGCTTGTAAATATGTTAATATATGCCACCACATGTAAGTATGGTCACATGTGCCAACAAAACATAAAAAAAGGGGAGATGTCATGATATGCAGATAATGATATACAGACAGGCAGCTAATGAACACAGAGACCAGGACATGCCCAATGAGCAGGCAGGACACTTAGGGGTGGGATCTGACGATAAAAGGCACGAGACACTCACACTCCGCCTCTTTCCAGCGATGAACATAGACAGAGTGAGTCAGGGTGTATGTACAGTATCACACCTCCAGCACGTCGCTAAGAGGTAGTCTGGTTCAGTCAGACAGAGTAACCACACTCAGGTTAGCAGAGAGTCGAACTCATAGAGAACTATGCTAACTGTGCGACAGGTTCAATAAATCAGACTGAACTAACTTCAAAGTCTGGAGTATCTTTTGGTGAAAGCTGCATCCAGTTGCAGCCCGTGTTTTCCCAGAGTACATAACACGACACCGGGAACCTCTCCTGCTCTTACCATCTGTTATTGGCGTGTTCGTAAACGTTGCGCAGGTTGACACTCACCCTCTTTTGGTCGCCTTGCGAACACGCCTTGCTTGGTCACCAAGTCCTGGGGTGGGATTCAAACACAGAACTTGTGCCTGTAGAGGCAGGGATGCTACTCCCCTCACTACAAGGCCCTCCCTTCAGAACTGGACCCGTTCTTCTGACCAGAATCCATTACTTCACATTTCATCCTGCACTCTACCCTGGAAGAGCCAGAGACACCTATTTCCCACTCCCTATTTATCGACTGAAGCTCAGCCTTCAGCACCATCATTCTGACAAAACCCATCTCCAAACTCCGTGGCCTTGGCCTTGGCTCCTCTCTCTGCGACTGGATCCTGAACTTTCTATCCCACAGGCCACAATCAGTGAGGATAGGCAACTTAGAGCACCCACTATACTCCTTACACACCTATGACTGTGTGGCCAAATTCCCCTCCAACTCGAGAAATGAGTGGGGGGGGGGCGGGGGGGGGGGGTTGTCTGATCATGGTCAACCTATGGGTTTAAAGGGACTGTGTGTCCACTGAGAACATTAAAGCAAAAGATATGTAGTAACCTGTGTTGTCCTTGAAATTTGTGCACGTTTGTGAAGATAAGTAGGAGTGAAGGAATTTTGTATCATAGCCAGACTTTTCATGTTTAATAAATGTTTGTTTTTGAAAGCTAATTGGCAATCCTGTGACTCTGTTGCTTCACATTTTCTAAACAAAGTTAGAGTCTTTTGAGCCAGGGTTCCCATTCTGGGATCTTCCCATTCAGTTATTACATCACTGGGATTGTAACACTCACCATCTTGCTGTGGAAATATATCGCCGTTCCTTCACTGTCCCTGGGTCAGAATCCTGGTACTTCCTCCCTAACCGCACTGTGGGTGATACCATAGGGACTGCAGCAGTTCAAGAAGTCAGCTCCCCACCACCTTCTCAAGGGCAATTAGGGATGGGCAATAAATGCTGACTTACATAGAGACACACACCTTTGTTTCATTCATTAACGGGATGTGGGCTTTGACCTCGGTAAAGGAATAAAAACTATTAGGTAAGACCTGTTTTAAGCCCATTTAATTGGTTTTCAATGACATCATTGTCTTCTCCATTGTTCTTATGTCCTGGGCCTCTTACAAGGTGATGTCTGAACGAATCGAGTGAGCCTAACTCTACTTTGTGACCTCTGACACTGTTATCAATCCACAGATGGATGGATGGATGGATGGATTTGTTTATTGTCACGTGTACCAAGATACAGTGAAAAGTATTTTTCTGAAAGCAGCTCAACAGATCATTCAGTACATGGGAAGAAAAGGGAATTAAATAAAATACAAGAAAATACATAATAGGGCAACACAAGATATACAATGTACTACATAAGCATTGACTGCTCCAACCACCTTTATCACGTCAAACAAACACATCTTTCTCACAGGTTGAGGCACGTTCTCCTGCACAATTCAACTCATTTGTAGCCATTGCTAATTCTGGAAAGGCTGTGACTTGACTAAATTGACCATCATACTTTGCATTTTGAGCCCATAATGCAGTTTGGTATAATTCTTCAGATATCCACGGTCTGGGTTCTTCTATCACCTCGATGTTCAATGTTACCACCATGAGACAAACTCCAAACACAGGGTTACACCACAGCTCGTCAATACTGATTAATATTAAAGAAATAAAGAGAGTTAAAAATTGTTTGCACATTAACAAGGTGGATATTAATAATAATCTTTATTAGTGTCACAAGTCGGCTTACATTAACACTGCAATGAAGTTACTGTGAAAATCCCCTCGTCACCACATACTGGCGCCTGTTCGGGTACACTGAGGAAGAATTCAGAATGTCTAATTCACCTAACAAGCACATCTTTCGGGACTTTTGGGAGGAAACCGGAACACGCGGAGGAAACCCACGCAGACACGGATAACATGTAGAGTCGTTGAGTTAAAAGCAGGTAAGGCGGGCAGCACGGTGGCACAGTGGTTAGCATTCTGCCTTACGACGCTGAGGTCCCAGGTTCGATCCGGGCTCTGGGTCACTGTCCATTTGGAATTTGCACGTTCTCCCCTTGTCTGCGTGGGTTACACCCCCACAACCCAAAGATGTGCAGGGTAGGGGGATTGACCATGTTAAATTGCCACTTAATTGGAAAAAATGAGTTTGGTACTCTAAATTTATTTTTTTTTAAAGCAGGTAAGTTATGCTGAACCTTTATCAATCACTGTTTAAATCACAATGGTACCCCATGTATCGATGGCCTCAGAATTTTGCCTGAGATCTGCCTCCGGATGCTCCACCCCCGACCAGCCAAGTTCCCGACGGTGTGGGTCGCGTGTGGTCCCATCCTGTCGGGAACTCGGCATGGCAGCTGCGGACTTAGTCCAGCGCCGCCACAGTCAGGAGAGGGCTGATCCATGGGCAGGGAATTCTTTATTTGGGGCTGGGGGCACTGTGGGGGTGGTCCGGGACGTGCGAGCCAACCAAAGGGGGGGGGCATTATTTTGCAGGCCGGGTCCACGAGTGGCCTCTGCCATGTAGCACAGCGCGGCCGCTCAGGGGCCGCCAAGCGCATGTGCGGCCACAGACCCGGCAATTCTCCAGGGCATATTGGCAGCTAGAGCCGGGTGCTCTACGCAGCCGACATGCTAGCCCCCAGCAAAACGGCGAATCTGTAACCTTTTACACCATTTTGTCTGGTGTAAAATGCCACCGTTCCCACACCGGCGTGGGGCTATAACCCCAGAATGGGAGAATCCAGCCCCATATGGTTCAATCAGATCCCCTCTCATTCTTCCAAACTCAAGTGGATACAGTCACAGCTTCGCCAAGTTTTCCTCCTATGATAACTCCTCACCCAGTCAAGTAAACCGTCTCTGACCAGTTTTGAATTAAATTATGTCCTTTCTGAAAGAAGGAGACCAAAACCGTACACAGTACTTTGGATGTGGTCTCACCAATACCCTGTACAACTGCAGTACTTTCCCCTTGCAATAAACAGCAACATTCCCTTTACCTTCTCGATCATGTACTGTATCTGCAGAGTAACTGATCCTGATTCATGTATCAATACACCCAGATCTCTCTGTACCTCGGAGCTACAATCTCTGTGTATTTAAATAAGCAATGCAAGATGGTGCCGGAGTGTGGCGACTCTCTGCGAGCTCTCTCACACAGATCCACTTCTTACATCACCGATAATCATACTAATCTCTTAAAACTTAATTCTAACACTAACACTATCACTAACCTTTCTCTTTTACATTCTCTTCACACATCTTCTCTACTGAGTAATACTACACTCCGTATGCTTCACCCTATGTTTGTGTCTATGTATTTACATTGTGTATTTTATGTTTGCCGTATGCATTTTATTTTCATGTATGGAATGATCTACCTGAGCTGTGCGTAGAGCAATATTTTTCACTGTACCTCGTTACACGTGACAGTAAATAAATTAAATCCAATATGTTGCTTTTTTATTCTTCCTGCAAAAGTGAACAAGTTCACATTTCCTCACACTGTGTTCAATCTGCCAAATTGTAGCTCACTTATTTACCCTATCTGCACCCTTTACAGACTCCTTATGGTCACTCACAACTTATCTTACTCCATACCTTTGTCGCAACAGCAAATTTTGCAACAGTACTTTTGATCCTGTCAACTAAGTCCTGAAAATAGTTGAGCCTCCAGTCCTGATCCCTGTGGCACTCCACAGGTTACATCAAAAATGACTCGTTTTTACCTCCACAATGTTTCCTATTCGCTAACCAATCCTCTGTCCATGCTGTTACCAGCTACACAATGGGCTTTTATTTTGTGGAGTGAACATTAAATGGCACCTTGTCAAGTGCCTGCTGGAAATCTAAATACATCACATCCACAGGTCCCCCTTTATCCACATTGCTTGTTACTTCCTCAAAGAACTCCAATAAATTAGTCAAACATGATTTCCCTTTCATAAATTATATTGATTCTGCCTAATTGCACTGAGATTGTCGAAGTGCCCACTCCAACCTCCTTAATAACAGAATAAACATGGTTCAGTCCTGCATGGTATTAACAGCAGCAGCAAAAGCAGAATCTAACCCCTGCAGTGACTTGTGAACTCGCTGGTGTCTCAGCAGATTGGATGACCGAGCAAATCTCTTCCCACACATGGAGCAGCTGAATGATCTCTCCCCAGTGTGAACCTGCCGGTGTCTCAGCAGGTGGGAAGACTGAGCAAATCTCTTCCCACACATGGAGCAGGTGAATGACCTCTCCCCAGTGTGAACTTGGTGGTGTCTCAGAAGGTCCTTTGTGCACTTAAAGCTCTTCTCACAGTCAGAACATTTAAAAGGTCTGTGATCAGTGTGAACAAGTTGATGTACAGCAAGCTGGGATGGCTGAGTGAATCCCTTTCCACACATGGAGCAAGTGAAAGGTCTTTCTCCAGTGTGAATTCGCTCGTGTATCAGAAGGTGGGGCGAATCAGCAAATCCCTTACCACACACAGAGCAAATGAACGGCCTCTCTCCAGTGTGAATGCGCTGGTGTCTCAGACGGTGGGATGAATGGGTGAATCCCTTCCCACACACAGAGCAGGTGAATGGCCGCTCTCCAGTGTGAACTCGCTGGTGTGTCACCAGATCCTGTTTGCTTTTAAAGCTCTTCTCACAATCAGAACATTGAAATGGTCTCTGATCAGAGTGAACTCGCTGGTGTGTCTGTAGCTGGGATAAAAATCCAAATCTCCTCTGACAGAGAGAGCAGGTGAACGGCTTCTCCCCAGTGTGTGTGCGTTGATGGGCTTGTAAATCATTTTTACTTTTAAAACACTTCTCACAGTGCGAACATTGAAAAGGTCTCTTATCAAAGTGAACAAGTTGGTGTGTTAGAAGGTGGGATGACTGAGTGAATCCCTTCCCACACACTGAGCAGGTGAAAGGCCTCACCTCCATGTGAGTACGCTGGTGTCTCAGCAAGTCCTTTGTGCTTTTAAAGTTTTTGTCACAATCAGAACATTGAAACGGTCTCTGATCAGAGTGAACTTGCTGGTGAATCAGAAGGCTTGATAAAGCATTACATCCCTTCCCACATTTGAGGCAAGTGAATGGCCTCTCGCCAGTATGAACACGCTGATGTGTATACAGGCTGGATGAGTAAGCAAATCCTTTCCCACACACAGTGCAGGTGTAAGGCCTCTCTCCAGTGTGAATGCGTCGATGAATATCCAATGCAGATGGGTAATTGAATCCCTTCCCACAGTCCCCACATTTCAATAGTTTCTCCATGATATGAGTGTCCTCGTGTGTCTCCAGGTTGGGTAATGTTGAAGCCTCGTTGACACAGAATATGTCCAGGGTGACTACTCACTGTGAATGCTGTGGTTTTGCTTTCAGGCTGGTGAAAGCTCTTTCCAGGTTCAGCACATTGGAAACTCTCTCTCGGGTAATTGCGAATCTCGATGCTTTCTCAGTAACACTGATGGCTCAGATCTTTTTCCACAGACAGAACGGAACAAACATTTCTCCTTCTGTGTACAAAGGCTGATGATATTCAGATTCTGATGAATCAAATGACTGCAGCATCTTGATGTGAAGTTTGGTTTGAGTTTCATGTCTGTTAATATCCTGTAAAAATAATTTTACAAAATCCATCACCGTCAGCATACAGGGGGTTTGGGGCCTCCAGCGGGTGTTTGTGAATCCTCCCCGCCCACCTGCCAGGGTTTCCTTCCTTGCCAGAGATCAGAGTCCTCACTGATTTGAGTGCAAAGTGTCAGCTCTAATTTATTATCCCCCTCCCCCATCCTGTGATGTGAACCACCCTCCAGTGTGTGAAGCAGGATGGTGCCCGTTAACCTGGGCCTGTTCCCGGGAGGGAAGGAGAAGCTCCGCAGCTGCAAACCAGGGAGCCGACAATGATGGTGAAGGATTTGCGGACCCACAAAGTGTTTCCAAATCCTCCCACCCACCGCCTGACGCTGACTCCGCTTCTCCGGGACAAACAAGGGCCCAGGCATCAATCACACTGCGCATGCTCCAAACTCTTTGACAGGACGCCTGCGCATTGGTGTCCAGCTCTGCGCATGCTCCGGAACCAAGGCCCGGCTGATTGACGGCACTTCCGGACCAATTGGAAGAGGGGGCGGGACTGGAGTACCGAGCGCGAGCTACTCATTCTCCCACCAATCAGAATGAATGAGGGGCGGGGCTGAGCCGCGATCTCCCTCATTGGCTGAAACTCGGCGTCATTTTGGAAGCTGATTTGTCTCAAACCCCAGGAGAAAACTGGACCTTTCTGTTTGTGGCTTTAAACAGATGAAACCCTGTGGGTGTGGAGCAAACATTTCAACATTTGTTCCTGAAATGTGGAAATCTGAAACTATGTTCACACAATTCAAGAGCTGACTTCACAAAAGAACAGGGCAGAGAGGGACTGTCCACAGTGTCTTGTTTTTGGGTCACTGGACATCAGTTTGCTCTCATTTACCGTTACTTGTTTAAAGGTGTAGAAGGAGCTTTAAAAGAATAAATCACAGTGGGCAGGACTCTCCATTCCTGAGACTAAGTGATGCAGGGGCAGGATTTGTGGACTTCCACGGCAGCAAAACTGGCGCCGTACGTGGACCGATTCAGTGACTTTGGAGGGCTTCGCACCGGCGCCACGTGGAATATCCAAGCGATGCCATTAAGAAACGGTATGGGACTCGCCAGGTCTGTGATCGACACTCGGGAGGCTGACAAGCTGCAGCCGCATGTACACATTACACTTCTCTCACACACTCATCCCAGCCAACAAGATGGCACTGGTTACGCTAGAGCGCACCACCTTGCTGAGGAGTCGGCTGAGGCCAGAGGGCACATAGCGTGGTGCCGGGGGGACACTCATGTGACCTGTGGCTCCAAATTCACAATGGGCAGTAACCGGTATACACAGCTGCATGGTTACCTTGCAGGTTGCGGTAATGATGCTCCGTGCCAGTCCACCCCACAGCTGAAATCCTGGCTATCCCCAGCTACTCCCCCAACCCTGGTAGAAGCATCCCCCCCCCCCCCGCCCAGTGGCACAAATGTCATCGAACTATGACAATGTTGCACACGTTCCCTATCCCCTCATCAGCGATGGTGCCTGTTTCACAATTTTTAAATGCACAAGTGAACCTCGCCGTCAGGAATTTGGCCCATTGGAGGCAGAGAATCATGGAGGCCGTGTAGAATACTCGGTCAGGTCCACTAATCATAGAATTCTAGAATTTACAGTGCATAAGGAGGCCATGGGGGCTATCGAGTCTGCAGCAGCCCTTGGCAAGAGCACCCTACCCAAGTCCACACCTCCACCTTATCCACGTAACCCCACCCAATGATTTTGATAACTAAGGGCAATTTGGCATGGCAAATCAACCTAACGTGGTGGGTAGCATGTTGGTGCAGTAGTAGCACTGCAGTCTCATGGCGCTGAGGTCCCAGGTTTGATCCCTGCTCTGGGTCATTGTCCGTGTGGAGTTTGCACATTCTCCCCATATTCGTGTGGGTTTCGCCCCCACAACCTAAAGATGTGCAAGGTAGGTGGATTGAACATGCTAAATTGCCCCTTAATTGGAAAAAATGAATTGTGTACTCTAAATTTATATTTAAAAAAAGAAAAAAAAATCCACCTAACCTGCACATCTTTGGACTGTGGAAGGAAATCGGAGCACCCGGAGGAAAACCATGCAGACATGGGGAGAACTTGCAGACTTTGCACAGGCTAGCTGGGAATTGAACCTGGGAACCTGGAGCTGGAATTCCGTAGCTGGGAATTGAACCTGGGAACCTGGAGCTGCAAAACCTGCAAAACCTGGAGGTGGCACAGTGCTAACCACTGGGCCACCCTAATGATATGCAAACGGTGTCTAACTGTGTGTGCGTTCTGAAATGTATTGACACCACTGTAGATGTGATGGATAATTGTGATTTGGCATGAAATCGGTGCCCGCCGTGATTTTGGAGTCAGAAACAATTCTCCACTCAATCACGTTTTGCGATTCTGGTGTCAGCCGATGGAGAATCTCACCCAGGAACTGTCACACTGCTCAAAGTGAAACAAAACTAACTGCTTACATTTACCAATGAGATAAATGGTACCCAGGCCATGCATACAGACTAGGAAGTGCAGTCCCCAGATAGGTTCAAAATTGATAAGGAGGAAGGGTTGAAATGAAAATGTAAATTTCAGGGGCGCTAGAAATGATCTCTGTCTTTCCTGGCAGTGCCAGACTGGAGAATTACAAACCTTTATTCAAAAAGGGTTGTAAGGATAGCCCCAGCAATTACAGACCAACTAGTCTAACACCAGTTGTTCGGCATGCTTCAAGTATCAATTATTCCAGATAAAGTAATCTTTATTGTCACAAGTAGGCTGACATTAACACTGCAATGAAGTTACTGTGAAAAGCTCCTGTGAAGTTACTGTGAAAAGATAGAATTAATAACCACATGGAAAAATTAGGACTTATTTGGTAGAACCAGCATGGATATCTAAAGGGGAAATCATGTTTAATTAATTTGCTGGAGTTTTTTATAGGTAAAGAGAGCAGTTAAAGCATATAATATGAGCTAGCTTAATAAGGGCATAAACTACAGGAACAAGCTGGTTATGGTAAACTTGTACAAGACACTATTTAGACTTCAGTTGGAATATTGTGTACAGATCTGAGCACATGCCTTCTTCCAACTAACCACAGGAGACACAGAGTCAGGTAATAACTGTATTCATGATTCAGGCATGGAGGGAACTACCCCAGAGAAACCTCTGGAGTAGCACCTTCTCCTGATACAGCTCTTTGTCTTTCCCCCTTAATGTATAATATCACCTGGCTGGAGCTCAGAAAGGACAATTAGAGGAGTCGGTGGGGAAGGGAGGGTGATGACCATATGACAAGAACAGAATTTCAGCCTGGACACAGTCCACGAGCACGATGACCATCCACTTCTTGTCCCTGTTAAAAAAATAAAGCACAGCATTTATTTTCAATCTAGTTAGCGGACGTTTTTCATTTTTTTACCTGACGCACTTATCTCCATGGCAACACAGCCACTGTGCTTCCTTCCCTCATTTGAGAATAGCCAATAAAAGATTTGTTCTTCCCAATTTATCCAGATCATCATGTCGAACATCCTAACTAGTCTTCCTGTCACACAGCCAGATTAGTTGGGGCACAGGTTCAGGTGCTGATGAACATCCTGGTGTTTCCTCAGCCACCAGTAGTAATTATGAACATATGGGGACAGGAAAGAGAAACACTCCCCAAATCTGATCCCGAAACAAAATTAATTATTTTGCAAGACATCAAGGTGTGATGCAAGTCAAATTAGAACTGTTTTGTGATAGAAACCCCTATCATGTAGGATAGGTGAGACCTTACTTACTGAGGGAAAGCCTTTGCGATGGTGTACCACTGCTTTCCCATACTCACTCCAGGGTCCGGGTCCTGACAAGTTTAAAAATTCAGATTTAACTGGAGTCTGTCATACCAGTGCCAACGATTGTGTTTTATATTTTGGGTAGATCCCATGAATCTCCTCTAGAGCAGCTTTCCGGGTGAGTCAGTCGTCCTGTTTTTTACCATCACCTTCTTCACTAACTTCACTAATAGGTTTAAGGTGCGGGGGGCAAGGTTTAGAGGAGATGCACGAGGCAAGTTTTTTTACACAGAGAGTAGTGGATGCCTGGAACACGCTGCCGGAGGAGATGGCAGAAGCAGGGATGATAGTGACATTTAAGCGGCATCTGGACAAATACATGAATAGGATGGGAATAGAGCGATATAGACCCAGGAAGTGTAGAAGATTTTAGTTTAGATGGTCGGCATGGGCTTGGTGGGCCGAAGGGCCTGTTCCTGTGCTGTACTTTTCTTTGTTCTTTGTAACTCCTGCTGCTAATGTACCTTTGCCTTACAAATAGCAATTCTCTCTTATCAGCAACATCCCAAATCCTTCAGAGTTTGGAGTGGAGGGTGAGTGGTTTCCTTTCTGCTATGGATAAGCTGTGTGTTTTCTTTTTTGCCAGAGATATTAATTTTCAGTAAGGGTCTAACAGTGAATGAAGTTTTCAGAATCGTTGGTAATTTTATCAGGAACAATTTCAAGGGCTGTGATTATGATGATGTCCTGCGATTTATGGGCTAAATACTGTGGTGGGTATTTAATGAAGATACTACAGCTGTTATTGGAAATCAACGAAACAGCAACCGGACTGATACGGACCTTGTTCATAAAACCCAGATTCATTCACAAACCCCAGTATAGTCGAACAGTGATGTGGCTTTAATAGGTTTATTGGACTTGTCCTGTTTCCTCTGACAGGTATGTGGGGCCCTTTCAGACTGCAACTTTCCAGCCAAGTGAGAATTGTGAAATTGCAGGATATTAATGCCTTTATTTTGTAACCCCATAATTCATCTACTCTATCACATCAAGATACTCCCTTGACTTGACCCTTTATGAATAATGTCACTGTGGTATGTGCGGACTGTCAATTGTTGAATTAACTCAATTAGATGCTCTGTGTGCATAACTAACAGTGAGGACCTGATATCTGCTCAACAAGTTGGACAATCAATTTTTCCACAGGGGTGAATGTGACTGTGAACTATCCAACTGCAAAGCCTTTTCAATTAAGCACTGGATCACATCAGCAGATCTACATTGTTCTGACTCTGCCAGCAAGGCTGTGGGATTAATTGGATAGATCTTCCAAAGAGCCAGTACAGATAAGCCAAATGACTTTTATTTGTGCAGCAATATTATGTAAAACAGTGAATATTCAGAATTAACGATGGAAAGGGAAAGACAAAGGAACCAATGACTGTGATTGAACCCAGCCAGAGTCAGAAACATCAGAGGAGGGATAGATAGAACAGTACAGCACAGAACAGGCCCTTCGGCCCTCAATGTTGTGCCGAGCAATGATCACCCCACTCAAACCCACATATCCACCCTATACCCGTAACCCAACAACCCCCCCCCCCCCTTAACCTTACTTTTTAGGACACTATGGGCAATTTAGCATGGCCAATACACCTAACCCGCACATCTTTGGACTGTGGGAGGAAACCCACGCACACACGGGGAGGACGTGCAGACTCCACACAGATGAGAGAGCAAATAATATAAAAGCTTTAAAAAAAACTCTGTATGGTCGCACAGGAGAATTTTGAGATATGGAGCATAGCAGATCACCAATTCACAATTTGAGATTTTAAAAATCAATTTATCTCCAATGGTAATAAAGTTATTTTGTATGAACTGATTGAGCTTTCAATGGTGTGGTTATTACCCAACATTCTAAGCGGCTGTGAATGGGCCCTATTCACGCCACAGGAGCCAGTGCGCAGGTGCAGTGCTGTATCTGGGGCATGCGCAGTGTCACTTTGCCTGGAGCCTTCCGAATGCGGGAGTGGCTTTTTGGGTGGGTGAGTCGGTGCAGCGGAGAGAGGAATGGAGGCGGGAATCGGGGTGGGGAGGGAGCGGAGGCTTTATAAACACCTGGTGAAGGCCACAGGGTCTGAATAAGAGCCTGCAGTTCCCGGGTTTGCAACTGCGAGGCTTTTATCCGGGATCAGGCCCAGTTCCACCGCCGCCATCTTGGTTCAGCGGGGAACCGAGCGCATGCGTGGCCATCACCTTTGTGACGTGTGTGTGGGGGCGGAGTCTCTGTGCGGAGGCGGCTTTGGACCGGGTGGAGTGGCGCCACCTGTCTGACATTCTGGGAAGGTTTGGCCCCAAGTTTGTGGCATTGGTGCGGCTGTTGTCATGTGGCCCCGGTGGCGAGTGTTCAGACAAACGAGATGAGTTCACAGAGTTTTGGTTTGTTCAGGGGAACAAGGCAGGGGTATCCGCTGTCACCATATTGTTTGTGCTGCTGATAGAGCCCTTCGCGATGAAAAAATGAAATGAAAATCGCTTATTGTCACGAGTAGGCTTCAATGAAGTTACTGTGAAAAGCCCCTAGTCGCCACATTCCGGCGCCTGTCCGGGGAGGCTGGTACGGGAATTGAACCGTGCTGCTGGCCTGCTTGGTCTGCTTTAAAAGCCAGCGATTTAGCCTGGTGAGCTAAACCAGCCCCTGGCCCTTAAGGGGTCAGTACACTGGCAGGGGATTGGGGGGGTGGGGGGGAGCAGGGAACACTGGGTGTCGCTATACGCAGACAACCTTCTGCTGTTCGTGTCGGACTCATTGGAGAGGATGGGGAGAATTATGGATATATTAAAGAGGTCAGGGCCTTCTCGGGATATAAGTTGAATGTCAGGAAGAGTGAGGTGTTTCCAGTGAATGCGGCGGGTCGGGGCCAATCTGGGGCGTTGCTATTTAGGGAAGCCAGGGACAGGTTTGGGTATTTGGGAGTTCAGGTGATGGGGGAAGTGGTCAATGATGTACAAATGGAACCTGAGAACGTTGGCGGTGGAGGTTAGGGGACTTTAGGAGATGGGATACACCACACCTGACATTGGCGGGAAGGGTCTAGGCTGTTAAAATGAATATTCTGGCAAGGTTCCTGTTTGTATTCCAGACCCTCCCGACCTTCATCCCGAAGGCCTTTTTTTTAAATTAGAGGCAGCAATCTTGGAGTTTATATGGGCAGGGAAGGTACCGAGGGTGAAGAGGGCCCTGTTACAGAGACAGAAAGGGGGGTTGGCACTACCAAGCCTGCTGTATTGCGACTGGGCGGTGAATGAGGAGAAGGCGAGATGGTGGTGGGAAGGAGAGGGGATAGAGTGGATTAGGATAGAGGAGGAGTCCTGTCGAGGGTCCAGCCTGAAGGCCATGGTGACTGCGTCGCTTCTGCTGGCGCCGGGGAGATACGCGGTGAGCCCGGTGGTGCTGTCCACGATTAGGGTGTAAAACCAGTTGAGACACTTTAGGATGGAGAGGATGTCGGTGCTGGCACCGCTGTGTGGGAACTTTGGGTTTAAGCCGGGTGAGGCCGACGGCCTGTACAGGAAGTGGAGGGAGGTAGGGCTGGTGAGGGCCAGCGATCTATATCTGGAGCAGAGGTTTGCAGGTCTGGCAGAGCTGTTGGAGAGGGTGGAGCTGCCGAAGGGAAGCGAGTTCAGGTATATGCAAGTGAGGGACTTTGCATGGAAGGAATGGAGAGGGTTTCCCAGGCTGCTGGAGTATTCCCTGTTGGAGCGGCTGCTGCTCCTGGACATAGAAGAGGAAGGCAGGATTGGGAATATACATGGGTGGCTGGGGGAGTGCAGGTGGTGAGGATTAACAATAAATGGGAGGAGGAACTGGGGGGGCAAGATCGGATGTGGAGTGAGGGATGCACAGAGTAAATTCAACCTTGTGTGCGAGGATGACTTTGATTCAGTTTAAGGTGGTGCACTGAAATGAAAAAATGAAAATCATTTATTGTCACGAGTAGGCTTCAATTAAGTTACTGTGAAAAGCCCCTAGTCACCACATTCCAGTACGGAATTGAACCGTACTGCTGGCCTGCTTGGTCTGCTTTCAAAGCCAGCGCTTTAGCTCAGTGAGCTAAACCAGCCCCTGGATGCATGTGACGTGGACGAGGATGAGTGTGTTCTTCCAGGGGGTGGCAGACAAATGTGAGAGTGTGGGTGAGGACCGGCAAATCTCACACATATGTTCTGGGGCTGTGAGAAGTTAGTGAGGAGGTATTCGGGACACAAACGAAGATTGTGGGGGTAGAGGTCAGGCCGAACCCAATGGTGACTATTGTTTGGGTATCGGAAATGCCAGAGCTGGTGGAGGGGAGGACGGCTGATGTTGTGGGTCACCTCTCTGATTGCCCGGCGAAGGAATTCTGTTGGATTGGCGATCGGCGACACCATCAGGGGTGGCGGCCTGGCTGGGATCCTGTACGATTTCCTCCGACTGGAAACAATCAAGTTGGAGTTGACAGATCAGCGGAGGGCTTTGAGACACGGTGGGGACTGTTCATAGACAATGTTTGAGGAATTATTTGTTGTGGTGGGGGAAGGGGCTGAACCGGGAAAAACTTGCCCAAACTGAACTGTGGGGTGTTGACAATGTTTTTTGATTCATGCCTTTGTACTTTTGAATAAAATACATTAAATATATATATCCAAGGCTCAGTTAGATTTTTGATCTTCAGGGGAGTTGAGGGTTCTGGGTGACAGGAAGAAAATGAAGTTAAGGTCACAATCAGATCAGCCATGATATTAACTGGAAGAGCAGGCTTGATGGGCCGAATGGCCTACTCCTCCTATTTCTTAGGATCTTATGATCTCTCGGTCGAGAACTGAAAATGCTGTGTGTTGATCTGTCGATCAGGAGAATAGGGAGGGTGTATATTAGATAATTGAGAGAGAGAGCGTGTTTGTTTGTTTGTACAGATGCACGAGGTGAAATTTACAGCTTTTGGGGAACGAGAGTGGAAAGCATGTTCCACTAGAATTGTCTGTTCTGAATTTCTGAGCTGTACCGACAGTGATGACATTTGTAAACCCGTTTAACAGGATATTCAAAGGGGAGGATTTGCAGCAAGAAATCTCAAACCAAACTTCAGATCGAGATCTGACAGTCACTCGATTCATTAGGACGGGAAAACCATCGGCCATTTTACCATCAGTGTGACTGGAAAAGCATCAAGTCACGGACACCCGCACCATGGGGAATCCGTGGAAATGTGGGGATTGTGGGAAAGGATTCACTTTCCCATCTCGGCTGGAAACTCATCGACGTACTCACACCAGGGAGAGACTGTTCATTTGCTCTCAGTGTGGGAAGGGATTTACTGCTTCATCCAACCTGCTGACACAGCGGCGAGTTCGCACCGGGGAGACGCCATTCACCTGCTCAGTGTGTCGGCAAGGATTCATAGATTCATCCAACCTGCTGACACACCAGCGGGTTCACACAGAAGAGAAGCTGTTCACCTGCTCAGTGTGTGAGAAGGGATTTACTAATTCATCCAACCTGCTGACACACCAGCGAGTTCACACCGCAGAGAAGCCATTCACCTGCAATGTGTGTGAGAAGGGATTTATTAATTCATCCAACTTGGTAACACACCAGCGAATTCACACTGGGGAGAGACCGTTCACCTGCTCCGTGTGTGAGAAGGGATTTGTTAATTCCTCCAATCTGTTGACACACCAGCGAGTTCACACCGCAATGAGGCCATTCACCTGCAAAGTATGTGGGAAAGGATTCATTAATTCATCCAACTTGGTAACACATCAGCGACTTCACACTGGGGAGCGACCATTCACCTGCTCCGTGTGTAGGAAGGGATTTGTTAATTCATCCAACCTACTGAGACACCAGCGAGTTCACACTAAGGAGAAGCCATTTACCTGCTCCACGTGTGGGAAAGGATTCAGCAGTACATCCTACCTGCAGAAACACCAGCGAGATCACAAGTAATTAGAGCAGCACGGTATCATAATGGTTAGCACAATTGCTTCACCGCTCCAGGGTCCCAGGTTTGATTCCCAGCTTGGGTCACTGTCTGTGCGGAGTCTGCACGTTCTCCCTGTGTGTGCGTGGGTTTCCTCTGGGTGCTCCGGTTTCCTCCCACAGTCCAAAGATGTGCAGGTTAGGTGGATTGGTTATGCTAAATTGCCCTTAGTGTCAAAAATTGCCCTTCGTGTTGGGTGGGGTTACTGGGTTATGGGGATAGGGTGGAGGTGTGGGCCTGGATGGCCTTTCCAGGAGCCGGTGCGCACTAGATGGGCCGAATGGCCTTCTTCTGCATTGTAAATTCTATGAATTACAGGGGTTGGATTCTGCTGATTTTTGCTGTTCTTGATCACATCCAGGACAGAACCATGTTCATTCTGACAGTTGGTGAAGTTGGGGGTCAGAAGGTTTCTCTGTGGGCTGGCCAGTCTTCCAATGTTCACTCCAGTGGGCTGATACTCTTTTTCAGCGACAGCACATTTCCACTGAAATGATCCATTGAAGCAGATGTGATACATTAATTTTATCCTGGATAGTACGCAGGAATATAGGAATTAAGAGCAGAAGTAGGCAATTTGGCCCATCAACTTGCTCCGCTATTCAATCAGAACACGACTGATCTGTTCCTGGTCTCAAATCCACCTCCCCACATGTCCCCATATCCCTTAATCCATTCTTAAAATCAGGAATATATTTTCTTGAAACCATTTAATGACTCCGATTCCACTGCACTATGGGGCAGGAGTTCCACAAATTCACCACCCTCTGCAAGAAGTAGTTCCTCCTCATCTCAGTTCTATATCTACCGCCTCTCGACCTATATCCGTGATCTCTTATTCTAGATTACCCCACAAGGGGAACATTTGGTCTATGTTTACTTTATCAATCCCATTTAGTATTTTATACACCTCGATCAGTTCCCCTCACATCCTTCTAAACTCCAGCGAGTATAAGTCCAAACTGTTTGATCTCTCCTCGTACGTCAACCCTTTGATTTCTGGAATCAGTCTGGTGAGCCTCCCCTGAACTGTCTCCAAGGCCACCACATCCTTCCTCAAATCAGGAGAACAAAACTGGATACAATACTCCAGATGTGGTCTCACCAGCACCCTATACAATTGCAACAACACTTCTCTACTTGAAAATGAAATGAAAATCGCTTATTGTCACGAGTAGGCTTCAATGAAATTACTGTGAAAAGCCCCTAGTCGCCACATTCCGGCGCCTGTTCAGGGAGGCTGGTACGGGAATCGAACCGTACTGCTGGCCTGCTTGGTCTGCTTGGAAAGCCAGCGATTTAGCCTAGTGAGCTAAACCAGCCCCTACTTTTATACTCCAGTCCTTTTGCAATAAACACCAAAATTCCATTTGCCTTTTTACTTGCATGCTGTACCTGCATACCGACTTTCTGCGATTCATGAACAAAGGCACCCAGATCCCTCTGTCCAACGCATCTTGCGTCTGATTTCCATTTAGATAATTTACCTTTCTATTTTTTCAGCCTAAGTGGATAACCTCACACTTATCTATATTAATCTCCATCTGCCAAATTCTGGCCCAATCTCCTAGACTATTTATATCCGTCTGTAAATCTTTTATCTCCTCTTCACTGTCTGCTTTCCCACTTATTCTAGTGTCATCTGCAAATTTTGCTGTGTTACACTCTCTCCCCGCTTGCAGATCATTTATATAGATTGTAAACAGTTGAGGTCTGAGGACTGAAGCCTGTGGCACCTCGCTAGTTACAGTTCACCAGCTAGAGAAGGACCCATTTACCCCAGCTTTCTGTCAGACAGCCAATCCTCAGTCCAATCAAATACTCTACCCCGAGATAAATAGTCCTTTTCCCACCACAACGGTATCTTGTCTTGTGTTTTATCCATCCTCGATCCGAGTGTTGGTCGCACTCGGGACAATTTTTCTCCACTGATTTCGCCGCTGCTGTTACTGCCTGTCCCATTGAGAGGTCAGTCCACATTCTGATATTATCCACCATGGCCATCTTGGGCATTCCTTGTACACAGTTTCTAGATGTTTAGCCTGGCATTACCTCTTTTTCCAAACACTCCCTATTCACAACACATGTCCAAAACACGTGAGCTTCCTGATATCACTGCCTCAAACAAATTCCTCTGAACACCAGCTATCTCGAGCATACGTTCATTTGTCCACTTTGCCGTCCGTGACAGACGGACTATCCGTCTGAGTCCTTTCATTTCAAACACTTTTATTGGAGCCTCGTCCGGCTTCTTGATGCTGCAGCTTTCACAGCCGCACATTGTCACCGGCCACACAAGGGCTTTCAGAAGATGAATGTTCAATGTAACCGCAGTCACATAGAAAACAGAGAGTTGGAATAAATGGGTCCTTTTCAGAGTGGAAAGATGTAACTAGGGGAGTATCGCAGGGATCAGTTCTTGGTGCAATTGTTCAATATTTCCATTAATGACCTGGACGAAGGAGGTTTCCAAATCTGGACTGCAGTTTAATGTAAAGTGTTAAATTCTTTAATTTAAGATATTCAATTTAATTGGGCTCAAAACCAGGCCCTGTCAGGTTATCACAATGGAAACTGCCTTATCTGATCACAGCGACTGGGTTTCTTCATTAGAAACTAGTCTATCATCAGTAGTGGAAATTAATAACAGTCTAAGGGTCAAGTTGAGTGACTTTGAAAATCGTTTGCGGAGGCAAAACACCCCCGCATGCGGTTATTGTTCAGTTCTATAATTTTAAGGAGGAGGAACAGGTCCTCCACTGGCCCAGGGAGCACTGGGAAGGCCTCTCCGTTCGGTTACAGCAGGACCTGAGTGCGGACCTGGCGAAGAAAAGGGCAGCCTTTAACAGGGTGAAATCTGTTTTATATCAACGTTTCTCCAGTTTGGCTTGATCTTTCCAGCCTGCTTCTTGTGTGTCCGTCTGGGAAAAGGATCAATTCGTCACCTCTTCTGAAGAGGCAAACTAATTTGTTCAGAAACTCAATTTGAGCTCTGTTTTATTAGTTATTCTGCGTTGTGACGTTCGGGAGTTCTGAATGTGTTTGATTTTTTAAGAGTTACTGTGTTTGTATATAGTCGAGTTACTGTGTTTGTATATAGAACAGTACAGCACAGAACAGGCCCCTCGGCCCTCAACGCTGTGCCGAGCCATGATCACCCCACTCAAACCCACGTATCCACCCCATACCCGCAACCCAACAACCCACCCCCCAACCTCACTTTTTATTAGGACACTACGGGCAATTTAGCATGGCCAATCCACCTAACCCGCACATCTTTGGACTGTGGGAGGAAACCGGAGCACCCGGAGGAAACCCACGCACACAGGGGGAGGACGTGCAGACTCCACACAGACAGTGACCCAGCCGGGAATCGAACCTGGGACCCTGGAGCTGTGAAGCATTTATGCTAACCACCATGCTACCCTGCTGCCCTCAGTTACTCTGTGTTTTGAGGTTCAGGAGTTTTTACATTGTATAAAATTTAGGATATGAAGTTATTGTTGAGTTTTACACGTGTTGTACTTTTTCTTCTTCGCACTCTGGTTGCATTATGAATTATATCTGTGTAAGAGTTTTTCTTTGAGTCTATGGTTCATTGGAGAGCCTCCCAGCTCAGGATGAGGTTAGCTGACGGGAGGGACAAAAGTGGGTGGGTTGCAGCTCCTCGTCCCAAACACTGTGTGAATAGGAGCTCAGAATATTGTTGTGGTCGGATTATGTTGTGTAGAGATTTAGAGATAAGGGATTGTTGGGGAATATTACTGATGGGTGTTGTTGGGTTAGGGAGGGATGGGGAGGGTGTTAGTTGTTGACGGTGTCACTACTCTGTCTCTGTCTGGTCACTGGGCCGGGCTTGGTTGTCGTCCTGGATGGATCTCCTCACCTTTGGCTTGTCAAGATCCCTTGCTTGATATTCTTCAGAAGTTATGGCTGACCCCGATGTAGGAATTAATGGGAGATCTCCACTTGGCCTTGTAACCTGGAATGTTTGGGGTAAATGGTCCAGTGAAGCAGGCTGGGGTTTCTGCTCATCTCAACGGTCTAAACTCGGGTGTCGTATTCTACAGGAAATCCATCTGTGTGTGAATGGATGGTTTAGCTCACCAGGCTAAATCGCTGGCTTTTAAAGCAGACCATGCAGGCCAGCAGCACGGTTCGATTCCCGTACCAGCCTCCCCGGACAGGCGCCGGAATGTGGCGTCTAGGGGCTTTTCACAGTAACTTCATTGAAGCCTACTCGTGACGATAAGCGATTTTCATTTTCATTTTCATTTCATGTCCAGATAAGGCTTTGCAGATATTGGGTGGGACAAGTCTTTCATTCCGGCTTTAACGGTCGGGCTAGAAGCACGGCAATACTAATCCATAAATAGGACAATTTACCCCCTCTCGGATTATGGACAATCCCAATGGTCGCTATATTATTGTCTGTGGTTCACTGGAAAACACTCCGGTTATTTTCGTAAACATTTCTGCTCCTAACTGGGATGATCCAAATTTTGGAAACTCTTCGGTGAACCTCCTCCCTGACTTAGATTTGCATCAATGATTCTAGGAGGTGACCTGAGCTGTGCCTTGGACCCGTGATTGGACTGTTCCATGTCTAAATCTCTGAGCCCATCTGGGATGTCCAGGGCACTGTCCTCATTTATGGGATGGATTGGTGAGGGGCGGGGGGATCCATGGCCTTCCCTGCATCCAAACAGGAAAGAATTTTCCTTTTTTTTCTCATGTTGACCGTGCCTATTCCCGAATTGACGTTTTGATTGTTAAGTCCCTCCTCCTTCAGTGGTGACAGCCGAATACTCGGCGATTGTCATCTCTGATCATGACCCTCATTTTGTTGATTTTCGTTTTGATTTTGGTCCTTCCAAACACCCACCTTGGAGACTAGATGCCACTTTGATGTCTGCTGATAAATTTTGTGGGCATTTGTCTGCTGCCATAGAAGACTTTATTCAGGTCAACAAAATAGAGTCAAGATCTCCTTTGGCACTCTGGGAAACCCTAAAAGCCGTCTTAAGGGGGGAGATTATCTCATATCAGGCTCACATCATGAAAACGGAGGGAGTGGAATGACAAAGGCTGGTGGACTCCATCTTGAAAGTTGACCGTCAATACTCACTTGCCCCAACCCTAGATCGACTGATTCACAGAACAAATTTACAGCTCCAATTTGAATTGATATCTAAGGATAAGGCCTACATCAGTTACGGCGTTCCAGGTCACCGAGTGTGAACGTGGGGAGGAGGTGGGTTGACTTCCTGCATATCAACTCGAGGCAGACTGCCTCTCGAGAAACCCCTTTGGTTTGGAACAAGGAAGGTAACTTGGTTTCAGCTCCTCTCCAGGTTAATGCGGCTTTCAGCTCGTATAACCATGAGCTGTATGAGTCAGAGCTTCTCCAAACACTTCAGGTGTGAAGAGTTTTCTAGATGGTCTGCACATCCCGACCATAGAGGAAAGCAGGAGTTGGGACTTGGACTCCCCGTTAGTCCCAGGAGAAACACTGAAATGTATTGGTGGCTGCAATCCGCCAGAAGGCACCCAGTAGAACGTGGGTCAAACCGACCCATTTCACTTCTTAACACAGATGATAAACTGCTGGCTCAGGTCCTGGCTTCCCGAATGGAGCCCTGTCTCCCAGTTATAGTGTCTGAGGATCGGACAGGCTTTATTAAAGGCCAACAGTTGTCAGACAATGTCCGAAACCTCTTAAACATTGCCCTTTTCCCCGCCACTGCCCTGGGACCTGAAGTCATCGTATCTTTGGATGCAGAGAAAGTATTGGATAGAGTGGAATGGAACTACCTCCGGGAGATTTAGTTTTGGCCATAACTGTACCTCTTGCCCCTAAAGCCAACATCTGTACGAATACGGTATCTTTATAATACTTTCCATGAGGCAGGACAATAGACAGCGCTGTTGCCTTTCCCCGCTGCTCTTTGCATTTGCTATTGAACCTCTGTCAATAGTTTTGAGGTCATCCGATGAGTGGAAGGGTATCTGCCGGGATCGAGTGGAGCACCGGGTATCACTCTACGCCGATGGTCTACTTCTGTATATTTCAGACCCTCTGTAGATAACATAGATGAGGATACTCCCAACATTCGGCACCTTGTTATCTACTGGGTTTCCTTTTTGATAGGAAATCTAAGATTTTACAGGTGGCCCCAGAACTTGGCCCACTGGCAGCAATATTTTGAGCAATACTGGCAGCAATACTTTCCGGCTCCATTCGGGGGTTGGGGCCGACGTTCTCATCTTTGCTTCTTTGATAGGAGGTGAATATTGCTCAGTTAGAAATCTCCCACTCCATCTAAAGCAGGGGTGGGCAAACTTTTCCGTGCAAGGGCCACATTCAGAAATTCACAATTTTAAAGGGCCGCATAGTATATTAAGTAAAATAATTAATATTTAAAATAGACAAAATAAAAGATTTTTAAAGAAAAAAAGCAATTAATTTTTATTAATTAATATTTTAAAGTAGAAACTTCACATGAAACACGTGTTGTGCCAAGCAATGATCACCCTACTCAAGTCAACGTATCCACCCTATACCAGTAACCCAACAGCCCCCCCCCCCCCCCCCCCCCCATTAACCTTAAAATTAAAAAAAAAATTTAAACAAAAAAAAATTTTTTTTTTTATGACTTGATCTTGGTGGGCCGCATAAAGACCTTTGGCGGGCCGCATGCGGCCTGCGGGCCGTAGTTTGCCCACCCCTGATCTAAAGCATCCGCATGGTTGGAGGATATGATTTCATTTCCATACCTGGAGAAGACCAAATATACCATTCGGGGCTCAGTGGTTCTACCAGAGGTGGCTGCCATTCATCAAAATCTTTAAAGAACTGGACATGATTGAGGGTTAAGGGGGTTAGGGTAAAATGGGGATAGTTTGATTGTTGTTATAAAGACCTATGGATGTGACTTTTCTGAATCTTTACCTATATATTCTGTATACTTGCCTGTTTATATTGTTGTTATTGTTCATCTTTGGAAATTCAATAAATATATTTTTCAAAAACAAAGTACTTTGTATCTGTGTTCACCAGGGAGAAGGACATGACGGATGTTGAGGTCAGGGATAGGTGTGTGAACTCTCTTGAGAACGTCAATTTATCAAAGAAGGAAGTGTTGAGTATCAGCACAGTGAGGGGCAGCATGGTAGCATTGTGGATAGCAAAATGGCTTCAGAGCTCCAGGGTCCCAGGTTCAATTCCGGCTTGGGTCATTGTGCGGAGTCTGCACATCCTCCCCATGTGTGCGTGGGTTTCCTCCGGGTGCTCCGGTTTCCTCCCACAGTCCAAAGATGTGCAGGTTAGGTGGATTGGCCATGATAAATTGCCTCAGTGTCCAAAATTGCCCTTAGTGTTGGGTGGGGTTATTGGGAAAGGGTGGAGGTGTTGACCTTGGGTAGGATGCTCTTTCCAAGAGCCGGTGCAGACTCGATGGGCTGAATGGCCTCCTTCTGCACTGTAAATTCTATGAATCCTAAATTACATTAAGGTAGACATCCGGGGCCGGATGGGATCTATCCCAGGTTACTGCGTGAGGCAAGGGGAGAAATAGCTGGGACCTTAACAGATATTTTCACATCCTCCTTGACCACAGGCGAGGTCCCAGAGCACAGGGGAATAGCCACTATTGTTCCCTTGTTCAAGAAAGGAAGCAGGGATAATCCAGCAAATTATAGGCTGGAGAGCCTGAAATCAGTGGTGGGGAAGCTTTTGGAAAAGATACTTGGGGATAAAATATGTGCACATTTGGCGGAAAATGGACTAATTAGTAACGGGCAGCATGGTTTTGTACGGGGAACATCACATCTCCCCAATTTGATTAGGTTTATTGAAGAGGTGACAAAGAATATTAATGAAGTGGCTGTGGATGTAGTTTATATGGACTTTAGTAAGGCATTTGACAAGGCTACATGGCAGACTGGTACAAAAACTAAAATCACATGACATTCAGGGTGGGCTGACTGGATGGATACAGAACTGGCTCGGTTATAGAAGACAGAGTGGCAGTGGAAGAGTGTTTTTCAGAATGGAGATCTGTAGCTAGTGGTGTTCCACAGGGATCAGTGTTGGGACCTCTGTTCTTCGTAGTATATCTAAATAATCTGGAGGAAAATGTGGGTGGTCTGTTTAATAAGTTTGTGGATGGCACAAAGATTGGCGGAGGTGCTGATAGTGCCAAGGATTGTCAGAGGATACAACAGGATATAGCTAGATTGGAGACTTGGGCACAGAAATGGCAGATGGAGATTAATCTGGACAAAAGTGAGATGATGAGTTTTGGAGGATCAAATCTAGATATGAATGATACTGTTCTCTGGCAGAACCCTTAGGAACACTAACATACAGAGGGATCTGGGCGTGCAGGTCCACAGTTCCCTAAAAGTGTCAACACAAGCGGCCAAAGTGATTAAGAAGGCATATGGCATGCTTGCCTCATCAGCCAGGGCATTGAGTACAGGAGTTAGGAAATCATGGTGCAGCTATATAAAACCTTGGTTAGGCTGCATTTGCAGTATTGCCTGCAGTTCTGGTCACCACATTATCAGAAGGACGTGGAAGCTTTGGAGAGAGTACACAGATGTTTCACCAGGATGTTGCCTGGTCTCGAGGGTGTTGGCCACGAGGAGAGGTTGAATAAACTAAGATGGTTTTCACTGGAAAGACGGAGGCTGAGGGGTGACCTGATCGAGGTCTACAAAATTATGAGAGGCATAGATGGGGTGGATACTCAATGGCTTTTTCCAAGGATGGAAGTGTCAATTACAACGGGGGCACAGGTTCAAGATGAGAGAGGGAAAGTTTAAGGGAGATGTGCGGGATAGGTTTTCACACAAGAGTGGTGGGTGCCTGGAACGCACTGCCAGAGTATGTGGTGGAAACAGGCACATTATGAAAATGAAAATCGCTTATTGTCACGAGTAGACTTCAGATTAGCAACATTTAAGAGGCATCTGGATGGGTACATGAATGGGGATTAAATAGAGGGATAGGGACTGAATAAGGGCGATACACTGATGTTTTAAATGGTGTCTCACAGGCAGATCACAAACATTTCTCCTTCTGAATCCAAAGACTGATGATGTTCGAGCCGTGGGGAACTGAATGACTCTTTCAGATCAGGTTATGCTGTGATGTTCCTTTTGAGCTTCCTCCCTGTAAATCCACCCATTCTTTCTTTATAGAAATTTAGAGTACCCAATTCTTTTTTTCCAATTAAGGGGCAATTTGGCGTGGCCAATTTGCCTACTTTGCACATCTTTGGGTTGTGAGGGTGAGACCCACATAGACACGAGGAGAAAGTGTCTCCACACGGACAATGACCCGGGCTAGGATAATAGGGGCTGGTTTAGCACAGGGCTAAATCGCTGCCTTTTAAAGCAGACCAAGGCAGGCCAGCAGCACGGTTCAATTCACGTACCAGCCTCCCCGAACAGGCACCGGAATGAAAATGAAATGTGGCGACTAGGGGCTTTTCACAGAAGCCTACTCGTGACAATAAGCGATTTTTAATTTCCTTTCCTGTACTTTCCTGTTTGGATATATCTGATTGCGTAAACAATGTCCCCGATTGATCTGTGTTCTGACAGCTCCTGCAGACAGTGTCCATCCACTCAACTCTGGCAGCACCTCATCCACCACTTGCACGGACTCCCAGGGCAGGCTTTTCATCAGGAGAGTTGGTCAGCCCAACAAACCGATTACATTATCTTCATGATTCCTTTCCTTACTCACAATTTCCTCCCTCCCTGCACTCTGACTGGCTTCAGTTCTCAGGCCCCTCTGTGCAGCGTGACAATAACATCAATGAATCAATTATTTTCTCTCCTGGTCACTGGGACCCTGAAGCCCATCCAGTCACTGTCCCTTTACCAAGATGGCCGCACGTGAAACAAACAAGCTCTGGGAGGTTCTGACCAACCAAGTCAGGCAGCAGGGTAGCATGGTGGTTAGCATAAATGCTTCACAGCTCCAGGGTCCCAGGTTCGATTCCCGGCTGGGTCACTGTCTGTGTGGAGTCTGCACGTCCTCCCCCTGTGTGCGTGGGTTTCCTCCGGGTGCTCCGGTTTCCTCCCACAGTCCAAAGATGTGCGGGTTAGGTGGATTGGCCATGCTAAATTGCCCGTAGTGTCCTAATAAAAGTAAGGTTAAGGGGGGGTTGTTGGGTTACGGGTATAGGGTGGATGCGTAGGTTAGAGTAGGGTGATCATGGCTCGGCACAACATTGAGGGCCGAAGGGCCTGTTCTGTGCTGTACTGTTCTATGTTCTATGTTCTAAGTGACACTGTTGGATCTTAATGTGATATTTGGTTTGTGTTTCCAGTCTGAAAATCCTCTCTTAATGTCCTGTAAAGGAGATTACAAAGGTCACACTATCAGTACAGGATAGATACAGGATAGCAGATGAGGAATATATCAGCTATGATAGAAAGGCGGAGCAGACGCGATGAGCCAAATTGCTTAATTCTGCTCCTGTATCTTATGATCTCATGACTGTACACAGAACAATACTCTTCACTGTACCGCAGTACACGTGACAAAACAAATACAATACAAACAAGTCTTGTTTACCCATCCCCTGGGCTCACTTTCCTTTTAAGAAGGACCAAAAGGTGAAATTTCCCATTTTCTTTTCCTCTAGTTGTGATCCTCCTGATCTCTGTAATCTCCTCCACACACACCCCTTCAAGATCTCAGCACTAAGGGCAGCACAGTGGCGCAGTGGGTTAGGTTCGATCCCGGCTCTGGGTCACTGTCCGTGTGGAGTTTGCACATTCTCCCCATGTTTGCGTGGGTTTCACCCCCACAACCCAAAGATGTGCAGGGTAGGTGGATTGGCCACGCTAAATTGCCCCTTAAGTGGAAAAAATTAATTGGGTACTCTAAATTTATTAAAAAAAGAAGGTCCCTGCACTCATTTAATTCCGACCATGACAGCATTCCTGATTTTATTCGGTCCACCATTACTGACCTTTTATCATTTGATTGGGCCACAAGCTCTTGAATTTCCTCCTTAAAAATCTCCGACTCTCTCACTCACTTTCCTCTATTAAGATTATACTTAAAATCTAATATCTCCTCTTGTGGCTCACTGTCAAATGGTATTTTGTAACATTTCTCTGAAATGTCTGAAAAAGCTTTATTCTGTCAAAATAAATCTGAATTATTGTCACAGTTCTGGAGATGTATCATTGTTCTGTCTCATAAATAGGAATTTGTAACTCAGTAAAACAGTGTCATGATGAAACATTTGAAAAATGTTGCCCTCACCAATGATGGCGACTGAGCCTGAACTCCGTTGCTGCTGCCCCCAATAAAGATGGTGGGTGCGCGTGCGCACTGTTGCTGGTCCCCAAATAAAGTTGATGGGTGCGCAAGCGCAACCCCGTTCGCGCGCGACAGAGATGGCGGCCCATTGTCCTGTCTGTGAGAAAGCTGCAGGCCCAGCTCAGGGCCCCCGGTACCGGTAAGTTATTTTTACGGGTTTTCGGTTTATATAACACATTTACGAAGTGTGTCCAACGATGCGCCTGATTCATCTCTCCCTCAGTCCCGCCATTCCCACCTTTACGGATGCTCTTATCTCTCCCAGTCTCTGCAATCAGCTCCAGCCTCACAACCTCCCAGGTCTCTGCACTCCTCTCATTCCAGCTTCCTGACCATTCCTGATTTTAATCACTCTGTTTGTTAACCATGCCTCGAGCTAAGGCCACAAACTCTGGAATTTCCTCCCCAAGCCTCTTGACTTCTCTATCTTCCTGTACTCCTTCAAGAGACTCCTTAAATCCTACCTCTGACCATCTGCTCTGACCTCTTATCTCTTTATATGACTGTGTCAAATATTGCTTTTTATCCCACCTATGGAGCACCTCAGAACGGTCCATTACACAAAGGGCGCTATATAAATACACAGTGTTAGTGATTTTGACATGTATCACTGTTCATTCATCATCACTGGGTGAATAACCTGTAACTCCAGCATTGTGGGAGCACCTTCACCACACAGACTGCAGCGATTCAAGAAGGTCAAACATCATCTTCTCAACCGGTAACTGTGGATGGGGAATATTTGCTGCTGGTCTTGTTAGTGAAAGGACGGGGGAGTGGGAGGAGCTGATTTGCTCTGGCAGAGAGCCAGCACAGACAGGACGGGCTGAATGGCCTCAGTCGGTAATGTGACCATTCAATGATTCACTGATAAAGACGCGACGCTGGAGACCAGGGAACAAGCTCTGGAACCAATGGCCAACCTAATACAAAGCAGCTCTTCATTGATCTGGGAGCTGCGGCCTCGCTCGGTGTAAACGGGGGGAGGGGGATCCGTTCAGTTTATTCCCGGGGTTTCCGGAGCCCCTCTATCCACCCGCCGGACCCTTCGCCCCGCCATCCCCCCCTTTACCCATTGTGGACACGTCTGCCCATCACCCGCACTGCGCATGCTTCACTCACGGTCCAGCCCCGCCCCTCATTCACTCCCATTGGTTGGAGGACCAGCCGCTCCTGTCCGCACTCCAGGCCCGCCCCCTCTATTCCTATTGGTCCGGTACTGCCGCCAATCACTCCCCAGGCATTGTGATGGTTCAGGCTGTGATTGGCGCATGCGCAGTACAGATTATCGCTGACGGTGCGAGGAGCAGGAAAGAAACAATGGAGCGACTTTCAGGATTGGAGCCGGTGGGTGGCTGGGGAGCAATAGAAGCTGCCGAGTGAGCCAGGAAGCTTCATAAATACCCCGTGGAGGCTTCAACTCCCGTGGAAAATGTTAACGGTCCCGTCTTAAACAGCACCGAACAGAGTGAGCGGTGACAGGCCCGGGTTACCGGCCGCCATCTTTACAGAGGACAAGGTGCCACAGGGCGCATGCGCTGCGAGCCTGGACCAGATGCCAACTCTCCCGGATTGACTGACTGGAGTCTCCAGGATTTTATTTTATTCATTTGTGGGAGTCACTGGCTGGGCCAACATTTATTGCCCATCCCTAATTTCCCTGGAACGTGGCTGGCTCGGCCATCTTGAAGGGCATTTAAAGAGTCAACCACATTGCTGTGATTTGGAATCGTGTCGGCCAGACCAGGTAAGGATGGCAGATTTTCTTTTCTGTTCATTCACGGGATGTGGCCTTGGTGAGATTCATGCCGGGGTCTCTGGAAAATCATTAGGACAGTAAAAAGGATTTTGGGTCTCTGAAAAATAGTCGGCCCCTCGAACCTGCTCCTTACAGACAAACTAGGAGTCGGTCCCTCGAGCCTGCTCCTTACATACAAACTAGGAGTCGGCCTATCAGACCTGCTCCACAATTCAGTCATTTTAATGTCAAGTCCACATTCCTGCCGACCCCAATAACCTTTCATCCCCTTGCTTATCAAGAACATATCCATCTCTGCCTTAAAAATATTCAAGGACTCTACTTCCACTGCATTTTAAGGACAGAAGATCCAAAGTTATAGAACCCAACAGTGCAGAAGGAGCCCATTCAGCCCCATTGAGTCTGCACCAACCCTCCGAATGAGCACCGCACCCAGGCCCACTCCATCCCACCCATTTCATCCTCATAACCCCACCCAACCTGCAGACCCTTGGAGACCAAGGGGAATTTAGCATGGCCAATCCACCTAGCCTTGATTGGATTTGATTTTGTTTATTGCCATGTGTACCGAGGTACAGTGAAACAAATTTTTCTACGAGCAGCTCAACAGATCATTAAGTACATGAAAAAAAAACATAATAGGGCAACACAGGGTACACAATGTTACTACATAACACCATTATCGGGTGAAGCATACAGGGGTGTAGTATTAATCAGGTCAATCCATAAGAGGGCCATTTAGGAGCCTGATAACAGTGGGGAAGAAGCTGTTTTTAAGTCTGTTCGTGCGTGTTCTCAGACTTCTGTATCTCCTGCCCAATGGAAGAAGTTGGAAGAGTGAGTAAGCTGGGTGGGAGGGGTCTTTGATTATGCTGCCCGCTTTCCCAAGGCAGTGGGAGGTGTGGATAGAGTCAATGGATGGGAAGCAGGTTTGTGTGATGGACTGGGCTGTGTTCACTACTCTCTGAAGTTTCTTACGATCTTGGGCCATGCAGTTGCCATACTAGGCTGTGATGCAGCCCGATAGGATGCTTTCATCTGTAAAAGTTGGTAAGAGTTAATGTGGACGTGCTGAATTTCCTTAGTTTCCTGAAAAAGAAGAGACGCTGTTCTGCTTTCTTGGTGGTAGCGCCGGCGTGGGTGGACCAGGACAGATTATTGGTGATGTGCATACCTAAGAATTTGAAACTGTTAACCATCTCCACCTCGGCCCTGTTGATGCTGACAGGGGTGTGTACGATACATTGCTTTCAGAAGTCAATGATCAGCTCTTTCGTTTTTCTGACATTGAGGATAGATTGTTGTTGTTACGCCACTCCACTAGGTTCTCTACATCACTCCTGTAGATATTGAAGACATTGAGGGATATGGGGATCATGTGGGAAAATGGTGCTGAAGTAGATCGGCCAAGGATCTCATTGAATGGTTGAGCAGAATCGGTGGGCCGAATGGCCTACTCTTGCTCCTATTCTAATCTCTGTGTTCTGGTCAGGAAGCAGTGAGCTGAGCTTGGATCTGTTAATCAACATGAATCAGCACCTTGAGGAGAATTGGGAGGATGAATATTAGATACAGCAGAGTGAGAATGGAGGGAGTGTGTGGGATGGAGATTTACAGCTTTCGGGGAATAAGAAAGAGGAAAAAATGTGACATAGAAACTAGAATTGTCTGTTCTGAGTTTCAATCCTGTACTGACAGTGATGAATTTTGTAAATTGTTTTCACAGGATATTAGATGAGGAAGAATTACAGACAGAAATCTCAAACGTCACGTCTCGATCTGACAGTCACTCGATTCCCTTTAACCTGAATACCATCGGGCTTTGAATCTAAGATGGAGAAATGTTTGTCTGATCTGTCGGCTTCTAAAGATTTCAAACATCAGTGTGACTGGAAAAGCACCGAGACCCACACAACACACACCCCGGTGAGAGTGTTCCAGTGAACTGACTGTGGAAAGAGCTTTAACCAGTTACACAGCCTGAAAAAACTTCACACCATTCACAGTGAGGAGAGACCCTGCGCGGATACTGAACTGATTGTCGAACCTGGAGAGACGAGGAGACCCAAAACATGGAGAAACCGTGGAAATGTGGGGACTGTGGGAAGGGATTCCAAGCCCCCTCTAAACTGGAGATTCATCGACGCATTCACACTGGGGAGAGGCCATTCACCTGCTCTCAGTGTGGGAAGAGATTCAATCAGTTATCCAGTCTGCAGAGACACCAGCGATTTGACATTGGGGAGAGGCCACTCTCCTGCTCTCAGTGTGGGAAGGAATTCACTCGGTTATCCAGTCTGCAGAGACATCAGCGAGTTCACACTGGGGAGAGACCATTCACCTGCTCTCAGTGTGGGAAGGAATTCACTCGGTTATCCAGTCTGCAGAGACACCAGCGAGTTCACACAGGGGAGAGGCCATTCACCTGCTCTCAATGTGGGAAAGGATTTACTGAAGTATCCAGCCTGCAGTCACACCAGCGTGTTCACACTGGGGAGAGGCCATTCACCTGCTCTCAGTGTGGGAAAGGATTTACTCAAATATCCAACCTGCGGAAACACCAGCGAGTTCACACTGGGGAGAGGCCGTTCACCTGCTCTCAGTGTGGGAAGCGATTCACTCGGTTATCCAGCCTGCAGTCACACCAGCGCGTTCACACTGAGGAGAGGCCATTCACCTGCTCTCAGTGTGGGAAAGGATTTAAGGAAGTATCGAACCTGCGGAGACACCAGCGAGTTCACACTGGGGAGAGGCCATTCACCTGCTCTCAGTGTGGGAAGGGATTCACTCAGTTATCCAGCCTGCAGTCACACCAGCGCGTTCACACTGGGGAGAGGCCATTCACCTGCTCTCAGTGTGGGAAAGGATTTACTGAAGTATCCAACCTGCGGAGACACCAGCGAGTTCACACTGGGGAGAGGCCATTCACCTCTCAATGTGAGACGGGATTGCATGTTTCACCACACCTGCTGTGACACCAACAATTTCACAATTGATTACAGGGGTTGGATTCTGCTGTTATTGTTTCTGCTCTACAGCCAGGACTGCATTTTGTTCATTCTGACAGGTGGTCAGTGGGGATGGTCGGAGGGTTTCTTTCTGCTGGACTGGCCGGTCTCACAACTTTGCCTCCAGTGGGCTGATTCTCTTTGAGCCTTGTTGCTAATACCTGGCTTCAAATTGCACAAGGATCACAGAGTGAAAGGGTGTTTGGAATTTTGAAAGCATTTAGCTCCTATTTCTGTTTGGAACCTCCCAAAGCATGCCACGCTGCCATGGAGGTGGGCCCTAGTGTTTACATTTTTTTTTTGTTTAACTGATCTCGATATCACCAGGGATCCGAGTCACTGTCTGTGTGGAGTTTGTACATTCTCCCCATGTCTGAGTGGGTCTCACCCCCAAAACCCAGGGCTGGTGAATTGGCCATGGTAAATTGCCTCTTAATTGGAAAAAAAGAATTGGGTATTCTAAATGTAAAACAAAATCTGGGTGTTACTCACTTTTCTGGGTGTTACTGACACAAGAAAACTATCCGGGTTTGAGGGACAAGTTGTCTGAGGTGGACTGGGAAACTGATGGGAGACAGGGAATAGCTAATGTATTAGGAATTATTACATGTTTACCAGGGGGTCGGTTAGCTCAGTTGCCTGGACGACTGGTTCGTGATACAGAACGAGGCCAACAGCTCGGTTCGACTCCCACACCGGGTGAGGGTTAACCATGAAGGCCCGGCCTTATCAACATTACCCCTCGCCTGAGGTGTGGTGCCCCTCAGATTAAATCACCACCAGTCAGCTCACTCGCTCGCTCTCTCTTTCTTGCTCAAAGGGGAAAGCAGCCTGTGGTCCTCTGGGTATTTTGTGATTTTTATTTCACAAAAATACAGCAAATATAGATTCTATTAAAGTACAAAATTCCAACAGGAAAAGTGATTCAAACGTGGCAAACAAGAAAAGTTAAGTATTTGATTTATTGTCACATGTACCGAAGTAGTGAAAAGTATTTTTTCTGCGGCCAAAGGACACAGTACGTAAACAAAGTAGACACAAAGAATAATCGACAGAACATTGACAAATGGTACAGCGACAAACAGTGATTGGTTACTGCAGAACAAGGGGGCAAACAGAGCAAATACATGAGCAAGAGCAGCATAGGGCATCGTGAATTGTGTTCTTACAGGGAACAGATCAGTCTGGGGGGTGGGGGGGAGTCGTTCAGGAGTGTTGTAGCTGTTGGGAAGAAGCTGTTCCTATGTCTGGATGTGCGAGTCTTCAGACTTCTGTACCTTCTGCCTGATGGAAGGGTCTAGACCAGAGGTTCTCAACCGGGGTCCACATGGACCCTGGGGGTCCATGTAACATTACTGGGGGTCCACACAAAAAAAATACCGAATTGGGGGTCCACGGTGATATTTTAGTGGTCCATAGAGCAATTCTACTTCAGAACAACTGTTATTACTGAGAATTAAATTTTTACAGTAATCTACACCATATTAAAATACTAAAAGTAGAAATATTCATGTAGCTATGAATTTTTTATGGCAATCAAGTAGAAGAAAAAAACTTTACATTTGACAGTGTCGTAAATTTAAAGTTACCTAGAACAAACGGAGGTGAAAATCACCCATCGTTTCTCCTTGACAAGTTTAATGAATGATTTATAACAGTAATCACTAGAAACTGTGTATATTTGATATGAATTGGTTATTTTTAGAGTAATTTAATTCAATTTAGTCAGTAAAAAGTTTTTTTCATTACTTTTCATATTAGAATAAGTTTGGCAACGTACGAAAATACCGCTAATCCGTTTCCAACCCTCGCGGTAAGGTAGATGGACTTTAGCCATCGGACAAAATATAAGGATTAGTTTACCACGCATATAAGAAGCTTTTTTTTCTGTGGAATGGCTATGGGGGTCCACAAAAAAAAATTAAGAGGAAAAGGGGTCCATGGATTAAAAAAGGTTGAGAACTCCTGGTAGACGAAGGCAATGCCTGGGTAGGAGGGGTCTCTGATAATGCTGTCTGCCTTCCTGAGGCAGCTGGAGGTGTATCCAGAATCAATATGGGGGTGGCAAGTTTGTGTGATGCGTTGGGCTGAGTTCACCACAGTCTGCAGTTTCTTGCAATCTTGGACCGAGCAGTTGCCATACCAAGCTGTGATACAGCTGGATAGGATGCCCTCTAGCGCACATCTGTAGACGTTTGTGAGAGTCGATGCAGACATGCTGAATTTCTTTAGCTTCCGTAGGAAGTAGAGAAGTTGTTGGACCTTCTTGACTGTTGCATCAACGTGAGTGGACCAGGACAGACTGTTGGGGATGGTGACCCCCAGGAACTTAATTGACCATCTCCACTTTTGAGCCATTGATGCAGATGGGGGTGTGTGTGTCGTGCTACGCTTCCTGAAGTCGATGATAAATCCCTTGGAAATGGAAATATTCCATTAGATCAAAGGAAGGGGCTCATAAAGTGGTCAAAATAGTAGTAATGAATGAATCAGTAATTATAGTAAAGGACTGGGTTTTATTTGCTGTAAAATTGTAAAAGCTCAATTGCTGTAAATGGGCAATGAGGATAAATGTACCGGCAAGAGAGACCTTCCCACCCTGATTAGCCTCAACATTTGATACTATATGAATAAGGAATTGTACAGAATCAGGTAAAGGGAGAGTATGAAACTGTTCGATTGTATTCCTGTCCAAGATAATGAGAGAAGGTGGAGTCAGTAATTGGGAATCCAATTCAATTAAACTAGTGCCTAATTGACCAATGGTTATGTTACAACAGGCCCAACTCTGACATGAGGTAATGGTCACTTTGGGGGTAAAAGTCGAGGTTCCGAAGGTCTTCCTTGCTGGCCAAGTACTGAAGACTCTCGAGGCCGAGTTCCAAGGAAATTACTGTCAAAGAAGGAGCCAGGGAGGGTTACACTTCCACAGACTGATCACCTGCATGAAGTTATAAACGTCAATGTCTTCAAGTCGTTCAGTAAATCTTGCTCTTTTAATAAACATTTAAAATTTACTATCCAGAGAATTCTGCCTTTGCTTTAATTGGTTAAAATCGTGTCTGAAACAGTGAAACAAAGTGAATTTATTAAATGGTAAGTTGGGGGTGGCCGAGGTCAATTAAGTTACAGATAAGAAGATCAGATAACATCAACCTTAGATTTAAAAACTTGCATTTCTGTAGCTCCTTTCACAATCACAGGACATCCCAAAGTGCTTTACAGCCAAAACAGTACTTTTGAAGGGTTGTAACTGGTGTAATGTAGGAAAAACATCAGCAAAATTATACACAGCAAGATCCCACAAACAGCAATGTGATAATGAGCAGATGATCGGATTTTGGTGATGTTGATTGAGGGATAAATATTTGCCAGGACACCGGAGATAACCCCAACTCTTCTTCACAATAGTGGCCACGGGAACGTTTACAGGAACTGAGAGGAACAGACAGGGCTTCAGTTGAACATCTTATTTGAAAGAAGGAAACTCTGACAGTGCAGCACTCCCTGAGTGCTGGGGCAAGGAATATTGGATGTGAATTTTTTTTTGTCCTCAAGTCCCTGGACTGCTACCTCACAGCGCCAGGGATCCGGGTTCAATTCCAGCCTTGAGTGACTGTGTGGCGTTTGCTCCCTGTGTCTGCGTGGATTTCCTCCGGGTTCTCCGGTTTCCTCCCACAGTCCAAAGATGTGCAAGTTAAGTAGATTGGCCATGCTAAATTTCCCCTAAGTGTCAAAATGTGATGTGGGGTTCTGGGGTTACAGGAATGTGGTAGGGGAGTGGGCCTAGGTAGGGTACTCTGAGGGTTGGGGCAGACTCGATGGGCCAAATGGTATCCTTCTGCACTGTCGGGATTTCATTCTGTGATGAAACCCAATGGGTGTGGAGCAAACATTTCAACATTTGTTACTGAGATGGATTAATTCAGCACAGACAGCAGGGATTATTTGAGGGAATACCACAGTATCGTGAGAAAGGAAATTCAGTGTCAGGTGAGGGGAGCTGGGATTTGTAATGGAAGATTTGAAAACTAAAATAATCGAGTAAGAAGGGAGAAAATGACAGCAAACTAAATAATCCATAAAGGACATCAGTTAGTCTCTGCTTATTAAAGAGAAATCAACAATTTATCACAGTGTATGTGAAACAAAACTGATTTCTGACATATCTCCAGAATCTTATCCCCAATCCCAGTTATTTAGTGATTATTAATATCAGCAATAAACTCCCAACTGTCAGCATGAAGATGGTTCAGTCCTTAACGTGATTAACAGCAGCAATAACAACTTGTATTGATATAGCACCTTAACATTGTCAAACATCCCAAGGTGCTTCACAGGAGTGTTAACCTCAACACTGAGACTCAACAGGAGATATTCGGACCAAACACTGGGTCAGAGAAGTTTTAAAGGAGAGGAGGGAAAGTTCGAGAGGTGGGGCCGGTTAGGGAGGAATCCAGGGCTCAGCATCCAGGCAGCTGAATGCATATCCAACACTGGAGGAGAGACGGAAATCGGGATGTACAAGAGCCTTGAATTGGAGGAGCAGAAAGATCTAAGTGGGATGTCGCACTGGAGGTGGTTACAGAGAGGGAGGGGTGAGGTCAGGGAGGGATTTGAAATAAAATCTGAGAAGTGTAAAAGTTGATGCATTGTTAGAAGGGGCACCAATGTAGATCAGATAGTACAGGAGTAATCGGTGAATGGGACTGAGTTAGGATAGAGAGGTGGTGGGTAGTGGTAATGTAACTAGTAATCCAGAGGTCAGGCAAATATTCTGGGGTCATGGGTTTAAATCCCAATATGAATTGGTGGTATTTAAATTCAATAAAATCTGGAATTGAAAGCTAGTCTCAATAATGGGGACCATGAAATTGTCGTTAAAAACCCTGGTCTGGCCGACCTGGGCAGCGCGGTAGCATACTGGTTAGCACAATTGCTTCACAGGTCCAGAGTCCCTGGTTCGATTCCCGGCTTGGGTCGCTGTCTGTGCGGAGTCTGCACGTTCTGCCCGTGTCTGTGTGGGTTTCCTCCCACAGTCCAAAGATGAGCAGGTTAGGTGGATTGGCCTTGCTAAATTGCCCTTAAAGTCCAAAATTGTCCTTAGTGTTGGGTAGGGTTACTGGGTTATGGGGATAGGATGGAGGTGTGGGCTTGGGTAGGGTGCTCTTTCCAAGAGCCGGCGCAGACTCGATGGGCCGAATGGCCTCCTTCTGCAGTGTACGTTCTATGAACTATGTGACTCCAGACCTAGAGGAATAAAGTGACTATTAAACGCCCTGAGTTGGTTGTAAACTTCAATCAGGATGGGCAACAATTGCTGGCCTTGCCAGTGACATCCTGTGGAAGAATTAAACAAAAGGCACCAATGTTCCAGATTGACGGCAGCTGGGATACGAAGGGAAGCTCAGAGGGTTCAGGAATATTCGGGTCTAGAAGATGCAACGGTCTGAATGAGAGTTTCAGCAGCAAATAGGATGAAGCAGGAGGAGACCGGAGATGTCACAGAGGTGGATGTAGGCTGCCTTGGTGATGGATCGAATATGGATCAGAAAATCAGTTCAGGGTGAAATCGATGCTGAGGTGATGAACAGTTTGGTTCAGACGCAGTCAGTGGTCAGAATAACAACAGAATCCACCCAATACAGTCAGATGTGGACATGCTGGTGCGTCAGCAGGTTCAGTGAATGAGTGAATCCCTTCCTAAACTCAGTGCAGGTGAATGGTTTCTCTCCAGTGTCAGTGAGTTGGTTTTTCATCAGATATTTAACACTTTTAAATCTTTTCACACAGTGCAAACAATTAAAAGGTCCCTTAAATGAGTGAACAACTTTATGGGCAGCGAGGCTGGAAACACAAGTAAATAATTTCCCACATTTGGAGCGAATGAACAGCATCTCTCCGGTGTGGGTGTATCTGGAGACTGGACAACTGATTAAATCTTTTCTCTGACGCGGAGCCAGTTTCACGTTTTTTCCTCGCTGCAAATGTTCCAGTGCTTCTGGAAGCTGGATGATTCAGTGAATCCCTTCCCACATACACAGGGTAGGTGAATTGTCTCTCCCCAGTGTTCTGGTGTCAATGAGTTCCCAGCTGGGATGGAGAACTGAATCCCGTCCCAGTCGCCACATTTCTCCCTGTTGTGGATATCCTTGTGTCTCTCCAGGTTGGATGATCAGTTGAAGCCTTGAATGGGATTACACAGGTTATACAGCACAGAGACAGGCCATTCAGCCAGCCAGTTTGTACTGGTGTTTCAGTTCTATTTGAGTCTCCTATCATCTTTGTTTCTCCCATATATATATGTGTGTGTCCAGCCTCCCTATACATACGTTGATACTATTCACTTCACCCAGTGCCTGTGGTCGTGAGATCATTCTCACCATTCTCTGGGTGAAGGAGTTTTTTCTGTATTCCCTATTGGATTTCTTGGTGATGATCGTATGTTGTGGTTTCTAGTTTTGCTCTTTGCTACAAGAGGAAACATTGAAACCAAGAGTAAAGAGATCCAGTCTCTCAATCCTTTCCTGATTTATAAACTCACACATTTTTGGTATGATCCTTGTGAATCTTCTCTGCTCCCTGTCCAGTGGCTCCATCTCCATTTGATAATGTGAGGACCGGAGAAATGGAAAGTTCAGTTTGCTGAGGGGAGGATCCAGAGAATCCAGCACCTTCTCAGCCCAATGTCTTCATTTGCAGCAAATGTGTCAGACATGTCTTGCCACAGAAAGGCTCTTGAACTATCCCAGGCAATATTTAAAACAGAGCTGAACACTTAAGATGCAAACTATCATCTCACAAGACAGAAGGTTGCCAATGATGTGAGCTGAATAGAACCACACCCTGTACTCTGCGTATGGTGTAACCAAGGACCCAAAGGATTATCATAACTTCCTTTCACTTATTCCCCTCCTGGCCCTCTGCTTTATTTATTTTCTCTGTTGCTCTGAGACCTGTTTCTCTCCACCATCTACACTCACAACTTCCAAGTAAGAAGTGACCCCCCTCCCCATTCTTTGCACCAAAATGTACTAACGGGTTGGTGCAGACTCGATGGGCCGAATGGCCTCCTTCTGCACTGTATTTTCTATGATCTATGTACTTCACAGTATCCGTTGTACATCATGCGTCAATTATTTGTCTATTCAGCAAGTTTAGAAATGTCCTCCTGTAATTTGTTGCAGTTCTCCTCGTTTCTATCTCCCCAGTTTAGAGATTGTGTATTGGTTTCCAAAGTCCACGTGGTGAATGGAAATTGTGAACAGCCGTGGCCCCAGCACAGATCCTTGTGGAACATCCCTTCCTACCTTCTGTCACTCTGAATAACTCCACTTTACTCCCACTCTCTACTTTCTGTCTTGTAACCAGCTGACAATCCAGTCTATCATTTGTCCCACCGACATATTCTCCGATCGTGTCCATTATTGTCCTGTAGGGAATCTTATCAATGGCCATTTGAAAATCCAGATAATTGACATTGACTGCATTACCATTGTCTATCACATCAAAACATTCAATAAGGTTAATCAGGAAAGATTTTTCCTTTTGAAATCCACACTGACTGTTCTATGTTATATTTATTTTTTCTAGATGTTCTTATATTCTCTACTTTAGTCAGGATTGTATTATTTGGTGATGTGAAGCTGACTGGTGTACCATCCCTGGGCATGATCTGTCCCATTCTTAAACACAGAAATTACATTAGTGATTCACCAGTCCTCTGACACTACACCTTCAGTGAATGAATTATGAGCCGTACTGCCTGTGCTATCACTTCTCTACATTCTTTTAAAATATGTGAATTTAGTCCATCTCTAAGTTATACGGGTTTAGTCAACACATCCTTTCCTGATTTTAAATTAATTTATCTCATAAGTTGTCTTATTATTCAATGTTATGTTTACATGTTCTTTATTCCGGGGAACAAGCGAGGTAAAAGAATGTTTGAATATTTGAATCATCTCTCCCTCATTAACTGTGGTATTGTGCTGTCTATCCCTTAATGGTCCAATTCACATCAAATTTTTTATTGTTTGTATCTAGAAAATATTTTATTGTTTTTGCTGATGTGCCTGGATAATTTATATTCATAATGGAGGGGTCACTGTGAAGAATGTGCAAGTCAGTGAGAATTGTCAGCAAGGATTAATCAGCACTGTTTAACTGGAGATGTTAATCAGTGGAACCTTTCAGATACCGAATTGTAGATTTTGGACCAAAGAGCAATTTCGGATTGCAGTAAAAGTTCATAATTTTATTGCAATAGAGTATCTATCATGAGTTTTTGAATTAAGCGGAAAATTCACAGATGGTGCTTTTAAAAAGGGAGACTGCAGTCCTCCAAATCAGTGGCTTCTCCAGAATATTAAACTCCAGCCAGTTATTTTTTTTAAATTCATTTTTATAGAATTAGGTACTATAAATGTTCTTTTTATTAATATAAATTTAGAGTGTCCAATTCATTTTTTCTAATTAAGGGGCAATTTAGCCTGGCCAATCCACCTACCCTGCACATCTTTGGGTTGTCGGGGCGAAACCCACGCAAACACGGGGAGAATGTGCAAACTCCACATGGACAGTAACCCAGAGCTGGGATCGAACCTGGGACCTTGGCGCTGTGAGGTAGCAATGCTAACCACTGCGCCACCGTGCTGCCCTCAGCCAGTTATTCTTAATATCAGCAGAAAAAAAACAAATATATTCGGGTAATCGATTCCTGACATAATTAACAGCAGCAGTTACAGCAGAATTCAACAACTGCTGTCACTTGTGAACTTGCTGAGGTGACAGTAGGTGTTGTGACTGAGTGAATCCCTTCCCACTCACAGAGCAGGTTCCCCAGTGTGAACTCTCTGGTGTGTCAGCAGATGAGAGCATTGAGTGAATCCGTTCTCACACTGAGAACAGGTGAATGGTCTCTCCCCAGTGTGAGTGCGTTGGTGTGCAGTGAGGGCAGAAGAATGTCTAAACCTCTTTTCACAGGCAATGCAGCTGAATGGTTTCTTCTCGGTGTGAATTCGCCGGTGTGACCAAAGGCCAGATGAATGAGTGAATCCCTTCCCACACACAGAGCAGATGAACGGTTTCTCCCCAGTGTGAGTGCGTTGGTGGGCAGTGAGGTCAGAAGACTGTCTGAACCTCTTTCCACAGTAAGTGCAGCTGAATGGCCTCTCATCAGTGTGGATTCGTTGGTGTAACATGAGGCTGGCTGACTGAGTGAATCTCTTCCCACACACAAGGCAGTCAAATGGCCTCTCCCCAGTGTGAACCCGCTGGTGAGCAGTGAGATTGGATAACTGCCCGAAACTCTTTCCACAGTCAGTGCACCGGAAGGACTTTTCTTCGGTGTGATTTCGCTGGTGTCTCAGCAGGTTGGTTGACTTAGTAAATTCCTTCCCACACGTACAACAGGTGAACGGCTTCTCCCCAGTGTGGCTGCGTCGATGGATTTCCAGCAAACATGGGAAATTGAATCCTTTGCCACAGTCCTCACATTTCCACGGTTTCTCTGTGGTCCCTGCTCCTGTGTGACTGCGTCGATGGTATTCCAACAGGGATGGATAATTGAATCCTTTCCCACATTTCTCACATTTCCATATTGTCTCCCCAGTATGACTCCGCCGATGGTTTTCCAACAAGGATGGATAATTGAATCCTTTCCCACATTCCTCACATTTCCAGGGTCTCTCTCCCGTGTGACTGCGCCGGTGAAGTTCCAGCAGGGATGGATAATTGAATCCCTTCCCACAGTCCTCACATTTCCATGGTTTCTCCATCATGCCAGCTGCAGTGTGACTGCGTCGATGGATTTCTAGTCGGGATGGATAATTAAATTGTTTCCCACAGTCCCGACATTTCCACGGTTTCTCCATGATGCCGGTGTCCTTGTGACTCTCCAGGTTGGATGATCAGTTGAAGTCTCATTCACACAAACACGTGTATGGTTTCTCCCCACTGTCAGGCTTTGCAACCAGAGAAACCTCTTTCCACAGTCAGTAGACTGACTCTATCGCTCCGGTGAGTGCTTCCTGATCCTGTTATAAAAGAATAGAATGAGACAAAGTCATATCACAGAAGGAGGCAGTCACCCTGAAGTTAGAAATCCTTTTATTTCTGAGACAAATCAGGATTTTACAAAACTCATCACTGTCAGTACAGACAGAAATTCAGAACGGACAATTCTAGTTTTTATGGGACATTTCTCCTTACTTGTTGCACCAAAGCTGTTAATCACTATCCTGCACATTTTTGCTCCTTCCTGGGCTGAAATCATAGAGTTTTACAGCACAAAAATAGACCCAGCCATCAGACATCTATCTATTCTAATCCCATTTTACTGAACTTGGTCAAAAGCCTTGCATGCTTTTCCATTTCAAGCGTTCATCTAAATGATTCTTAAATGTTGTGAGCATTCCTGCCTCTACCACCCTTTCAGGTAGTGACTTCCAGATTCCCACCAGCCTCTGGGTAAAAAAGCTTTCCCTCAAATCTCCCACCCTAAATCTGTCCCCTGGCTATTGATCTCTCTATTAAGGGGACAAGTACCTCCCGATCTATGTCCCTCATAATATCGTACACCTCAAATATGTGCCACTCAGGTTCCCCTGCTCTGGAGAAAATAACCCGTTATTTTCAAACATTTTAGCTTAGGCAACACCCTGGTGAATCTCCTCCACACTCTCTGGGGTGCAATAATATCCTTCCTATAGTGTGGCGACCACAACTGCACACAATGATCCTGCTGTGGCTCAACAAGTGTTTTATACAGCTCCATCAGATCATCCCTGCTCTGATATTCTATGATGTGGAGATGCTGTCGTTGGACTGTAGTAAGCACAGTAAGAAGTCTTACAACACCAGGTTAAAATCCAACATGTTTGTTTCAAACACTAGCTTTCAGAGCACTGCTCCTTCCTCAGGTGAATACTCTATGCTTTGGCTAATAAAGCCAAGTGTCCCATCTGCCTTCTGAACCAGCTGATGTCCCTGTGCTGCTCCCTCTGACCCTCCACTACCCAGCGTCCTGCCCTTCATTGTTACGTCACCAAGATAGCCGCGCCTGCGCTCTGCTCCCCGCTGGAAAAAAGATGGCGGACGTTAATCTGGGCCTGTTCCCGGGGAAAGCACCGACGCTGCAAACGCGGGAGCCGCAGGTTGTTATTGGGGGTTTGCGGCCTGCACCGGGTGTTAATGAACTCTCTTCCCACCCACGCAGACGCAGGAGCCCCTCCCGCCGCTGCCACCGCCTCTTACCGGTTGCCGAGCGACAACCAGGCGCCTCACCTTCACTATTGTTCAGCCTGCGCATGCTCGAAACACTAGAAGTACCGCGCATGCGTTCAGATCTCCAGTTGGTAGAGGGCATTCCCACCGCGGGGAAGGCTGGGTAAATTCCCCGCCATTACAGGTCCCTGTTTGTTCATATTCGCTGCTCCTGAGGCTGCGCTAATACCCGGTTCAGCCTCGTGCAGCCGCGCATACTCCGGGAAGTAGGCTCTCGGGGGCGGAGCTTTCGTGGATTCACCCATTCACAGAGAGAAACATTATGTGTCATTGAAAAATAAAATGTTATAAGTCATGGCCTCATTTTGTTTCATCCTCCAAACACCTAAACTTTATCTGATGTGTAATCATAGAATCATAGAAAGTACAATCATAGAATTTACAGTGCAGAAGGAGGCCATTCGGCCCATCGAGTCTGCACCGGCTCTTTGAAAGAGCACCCGACCCCAAGCCCACACCCCACCCCAAGCCCATCCCCACAACCCAGTCACCCCATCCAACACAAAAGGGCAATTTTTGGACACTAAGGGCAATCCACCTAACCTGCACATCTTTGGACTGGGAGGAAACCGGAGCACCCAGAGGAAACCCACGCACACACGGGGAGAACATGCAGACTTCACACAGACAGTGACCCAAGCCGGCAATCAAACCTGGGACCCTGGAGTTGTGAAGCAATTGGGCTAAACACCATGCTACCATGCTGGCCATAATGTTGGCGAGTGTTGACTTCCGGGTGCGGCTATGAGGGAGTAAGTCGCACATTTGGTGGCTCCTGGTCTGGCCAGACTTTTGGACCCCCCCCCCCCCCCCCCCTTCCCGGCTGTTTTGCATTTTCAAGCGCTGGATTTGGAGGCACAGTTAACTAGCCATTGGTTCCACACCTGGTGTATGGAACAGAGAACCCAAAGGGCTCGAAAAGGGAGAAATAAGAAGATAAGCACGGGTTGGGTGGAGGCTGCGGCAGAGGACAATATGGTTGGTGTCCAGACCCCTGGTGTGCCGGCCCAACCATCAACGGAGGAATTGATGCGGGTCATTCAAGAGGGCTTCGCTTGGCAGAAACGGGACTGTTTAGACCTGATAAAGGATATGGTTGAGCGGATCGAGCGCAGGCTATTTAGCACAGGGCTAAGTCACTGGCTTTGAAAGCAGGCCAGCAGCATGGTTCAATTCCCATAACAGCCTCCCCGAACAGGCGCCGGAATGTGGTGACTAGGGGCTTTTCACAGTAACTTCATTTGAAGCCTACTTGTGACAATAGGCAATTTTCATTTTCATTTCATTTCAGGCTGGATGCCCAGGATCGGACGATTCAGAAGCTGGAGAAAGCGCTGGCTGATCAGGAGGAGCACGAAACGACGGTGGAGATGGAGTTGGGGATGCTGAAGGATCAGCAAAAAAGGCTGCTGGAGAAGGTAGAGGACCTGGAGAATAGGTCCTGCCAGCAGAACTTAAGAATTGTTGGTCTCCCGGAGGGGGCTGATGCTGGCGCGTTTATGGTGAATATGTTTCAGACGTTGCTGGGGTTCGGGGCTTTTCCCCAACCAGTGGAGGTGGTCCGGTGATACAGAGCGCTGGCTAGGAAGCCGTGGCAGGGGGACCACCCTCGGGCTATGATGGTCAAGTTCCACAGGTACCTGGACAAGGAGTGTGTTCTCCAGTGGACCAAACATACACGGAGCTGCAAATGGGACAACAGCATTTTGCGCGTTTAACAAGATCTGAGTGTGGAGGTCGCCAGAAGGAGGGCAGGCTTCAATCAAGTTAAAGCGATCCTGTTCAAGAAGCAGGAGAAATTCGGACTGTTATACCCGGCGCGTCTTTGGGTTACACATGAGGACCAGCACCATTATTTCGAGTCCCCCGAGGACGCGATGGAGTTTGCTAAGAGGAAAGGGCTGGTGCCGAACTGAGAACTTATTGTTTTAAGTTGTAAAAGTTTTTTTGAATGATGGTTGTATGTTTTCTTTTTCTTTTTTCTTCTGTATTTGAGTTTCGTTGAAGACAGGGGAAGTAAAAAAGATTCAGTTTCTGCGGGTTTTCTGTGTTTTAGTGGGGGTGGTTGGTGGGGCTTTTTACTCTGTATTACTTTGATTTGCACTACTGTGAGGGTTTGCTCTGTTTTTTTTTGTGCTGCTGTTTTTTTTTCCCTTTAATTAGGCGAGTGTTTGGGGCTGGTTTGAGGAGAGAAATGGTTTTGATGGGCGGGCAGGGTGGAGGGGAGTTAGGGAACAATAGGTGGGAGACTTCTTGGTGCCGGGACGGGGGTCACCAGGCTAGCTGGGTGAGCTAGTCTTCGGAAGCACAGTGGGGGGGGGGGGGGGGTGTGCATATGTTTAGTTTATGGATGGGGTTAGGTTACAAAGTTGTTGCTAGGGGGGAGTCGGGGTAGTTGTTCTGCTGGCGAGGGAGGGACTTGGTCCGAGGGACAGAGGGGAGGTCGGGGGGTGGGGGCAGCCAGGAGGCGGGTCGATGGAGGCGCATGTGCTGGGGGCGGGCCCAGGAAAGGGGATGGCTGATCGGTGAGATTGGGGAGGCACATGGTGCACCCTCAACTAGGCTGGTCACCTGGATTGTTAGAGGATTAAATGGGCCAGTTAAGAGGACACGGGTGTTCGTGCATCTGAGGGCCCTGAAGCCAGACGTGATAATGCTGCAGGAGACACACCTGAAAGTGGCGGATCAGATCAAGTTGAGGAAGGGTTGGGTCAGTCAGGTTTTTCATTCGGGGTTGCATACTAAGAAAGAGGGTTTGCGATTCTGGTGAACAAGTGGGTGCAATTTGAGGTGGGTAGTATAGTCTTGGATGGGAGATGTCGTTATGACATGGTTAGCGGAAAGCTGGAAGGGATGAAGGTAGTTTTGGTTAACCTGTACGTGCCAAATTGGGATGATGTGGAATTTATAAAGACGGTGCTGGGGATGATACCTTACCTGGACTCTCACTAGTTGGTTATGGGAGGGGACTTCAATACAGTCATCGATCCCGGCCTGGACCGGTCTTGTTCAAAAACAGGTTAGGGTGCCAGCAATATCAAAGGAACTGAGAGGGTTCATGGAGCAGATGGGCGGGGGGGGGGGGCTGACCCATGGAGGTTCAGGCAGCCAACGGGGAAGGAGTTCTCTTTTTATTCGCATGTCCATAGGTTCTATTCCCGGATCGCCTTTTTTATTTTGAGCAGGGATTTATTGACGGGGGTGGCGGATACGGGGTACTCGGCAATCACCATTTCGGATCATGCTCCATATTGGGTCGAACTGAAGGTTAGTGAAGAAAGCTCTCAGCGCCCACAATGGAGGTTAGAAGTTGGATTGTTGGCGGACGAGGCGGTGTTGAGAGGCTGAGGAAATGTATGCAAAACTCCCTGCATATCAATTACACGGGGGAAGTCTCAGCAACGGTGGTCTGGGAGGCACTTAAGGCAGTGGTGAGAGGGGAGTTGTTTTCAATTTGGGCTCATAAGGACAGGACAGGTAGGCAGAAACGGACCGACTGGTAAAGGAGATCTTGCAGATAGACAGGAGATATGCGGAGACCCTGGGGGTGGAGTTCTTAAGGAAACGGCGGAGGCTGCAGATGGAGTTTGTGGTGCTGTCCACAGGTAAGGCAGTGGAGCAGCTTCGAAAGGTGAGGGGGGGGGGCAACACAGAGTCCCGCTGGAAGGGGCTGGTCCGTGGGGGGGGGGGGGACAACACAGAGTCCCGCTGGAAGGGGCTGGTCTGTGGGGGGGGGGGGGGGCAACACAGAGTCCCGCTGGAAGGGGCTGGTCCGTGGGGGGGTGCAACACAGAGTCCCGCTGGAAGGGGCTGGTCTGTGGGGGGGGGGGCAACACAGAGTCCCGCTGGAAGGGGCTGGTCCATGGGGGGGGTGCAACACAGAGTCCCGCTGGAAGGGGCTGGTCCATGGGGGGGGGGGGGGCAACACAGAGTCCCGCTGGAAGGGGCTGGTCCGTGGGGGAGGGGGGGGGACACAGAGTCTTGCTGTATGCAGACGAGCTGCCCCTATATGTTTCAGATCCGTTGGTGGGAATGGGCGAAATCGTGGAGATCTAGGGGGAATTTGGCCGGTTTTTGGGGTATAAACTGAACATGCCAAAGAGTGGGATGTTTATAGTTCAGGCGAGGGGTCAGGAGGGTCGGCCAAGGGAGCTGCCGTTTAGGTCGGTTGGGGACAGTTTCAGGTATTTAGGAATACAAGTGAAGGGCAGCACAGTGGCCTAGTGGTTAGCACAACCGCCTCACGGCGCTGAGGTCCCAGGTTCGATCCCGGCTCTGGGTCACTGTCCGTGTGGAGTTTGCACATTCTCCCCGTGTCTGCGTGGGTTTCGCCCCCACAACCCAAAAATGTGCAGAGTAGGTGGATTGACCACGCTAAATTGCCCCTTAATTGGAAAAAATAATTGGGTAATCTAAATTTATATAAAAAAAAGGAATACAAGTGGTGCGGGACTGGGGCCGGTTACACAAGTTGAACTTGTCCTGGTTGGTTGAACAAATGAGGGGCGAGTTTCGGAGGTGGGATGCGCTCCCGTTGGTGTTAGCTGGGAGAGTGCAGATGGTCAAAATGACGGTCCTGCCGAGATTTTTGTTTGTGTTTCAGTGTCTCTCCATTTTCACTGTGTGTTTCTTTTTTGTGAGGATCAATAAAATTATCCTGGGCTTTGTATGGGCGGGTAGGTTCTCGCGAGTGAAGAAGGTGATGCTTGAGTGGAATCAGGGGGAAGGGGAGGGCTTGCGTTGCAGAATTGTAGCAATTATTATTGGGTGGCCAACATAGCTATGATAAGGAAGTGGGTGGTGGTGGGGTGATGAGGGGTCGGTTTGGGAGCGGATGGAGGCAGCCTCATATAGAGGCAGCAATCTGGGGGCATTGGTAACGGTGCCTCTGCTGTTCCCGCAAGTGCACTTCTCCACCAGTCCTGCAGTGATGGAGGCCCTGAGGGTCTGAGGTCAGTGGAGGACGCTCGTGGGAGCAGTGGGGGCATTGAATGGGGAGCTTGAATGGAGGTCCCGAATATGGCTGTGGGCGGGAATTGAGAGGATGGGGCACCTGTTTTTAGAAGGGAGCTTTCCTGAGATGCAGACCGAGGAATTGAAACATAAGTGGGAGGAGGAGCTTGGAGGGCGGGGGAGATGGGGGTCAGGGGGGGGAGATAGAAGAGGGCCTGTGGGCGGACACGCTGGGGGGGGGGGGGGATAGAAGAGGGCATGTGGGCGGACACGCTGGGGGGGGGGATAGAGGAGGGCCTGTGGGCGGACACGCTGGGGGGGGGGAATAGAGGAGGGCCTGTGGGCGGACACGCTGGGGGGGGGGGATAGAGGAGGGCCTGTGGGTAGACACGCTGGGGGGGGGGGGAAGGATAGAGGAGGGCCTGTGGGCGGACACGCGGGGGGGGGGAAGAATAGAGGAGGGCCTGTGGGCGGAAACGCTGGGGGGGGGGGATAGAGGAGGGCCTGTGGGCGGACACGCAGGTGGGGGGGGGGGATAGAGGAGGGCCTGTGGGCGGAAACGCTGGGGGGGGGGGATAGAGGAGGGCCTGTGGGCGGAAACGCTGGGAGGGGGGGGGATAGAGGAGGGCCTGTGGGCGGAAACGCGGGGGGGGGGGGATAGAGGAGGGCCTGTGGGCGGAAACGCTGAGGGGGGGGATAGAGGAGGGCCTGTGGGCGGATGCGCTGAGCAGGGTCAAGGCGACTGCAATGTGAGTCAGGCTCAGTCTGATCCAATTCAAGGTTGTTCACTGGGCCCACATGACAGTGGCCCTGATGAGTAGATTCTTTGGGATAGAGGACGGGTGCGCAAAATGTGTGGGAGGACCAGTGAACAATGTCCACATGTTCTGGTCGTGTCCAAAACTCAGGGGATTTTCGCAGGGGTTTGCGGACGTCATGTCTGGAGTTTTGAAAACAAGGGTGGCGATGAGTCCAGAGGTGGAAATTTTTGGGGTTTCAGAGGACCCGGGAGTCCAGGAGGAGAAAGAGGCAGACGTTTTGGCCTTTGCTTCCCTGGTAGCCCGGAGACGGATACTACTAGCCTGGAGGGAGTCAACGCCCCCGAAGTCGGAGATCTGGCTTTCGGACATGGCGAGCTTTCTCGGCCTGGAGAAGATTAAGTTTGCCTTGAGAGGGTCGCTGCTAGGATTCGCCTGGGGGTGGCAGCCATTCATCAACTTCTTCGCGGAGAATTAATCGTCAGTTGGGGGGGGGGGGGGGAAAGAGGGGGTTTAGGGTGGCATAGAATAGGAGGTCAATTAAGCAGGCCTTGGTGGGATGGGAGGTGGTGATTGCACTATGTTTATTGTTCTTTGTACATTGTCGTTTATAATGCCAAAAATACCTTATTAAAATTGTTTATTAAAAAAACAATCAGGATAGGATTAAACACACTGGTATCTGTCAGAAGGAGTAAATTTAAAGTGAACAGGGATGTGGAATCTGTATTTAGAAAATATGAAAGGAAAGTAGCCACAGTCCCAGATGACTCAGGGGCAGCACGGTAGCATGGTGGTTAGCATAAATGCTTCACAGCTCCAGGGTCCCAGGTTCGATTCCCGGCTGGGTCACTGTCTGTGCGGAGTCTGCACATCCTCCCCGTGTGTGCGTGCGTTTCCTCCGGGTGCTCCGGTTTCCTCCCACAGTCCAAAGATGTGCGGGTTAGGTGGATTGGCCATGCTAAATTGCCCGTAGTGTCCTAAAAAAAAAGTAAGGTTAAGGGGGGGGTTGTTGGGTTACGGGTATAGGGTGGATACGTGGGTTTGAGTAGGGTGATCATTGCTCGGCACAACATTGAGGGCCGAAGGGCCTGTTCTGTGCTGTACTGTTCTATGTTCTATGACCATAGACCATTTTCCCCTTTGAGGGGGAGAGCTGACTGGTGGTGATTTAACCTGAGGATCACCACACCTCAGACGAGGAGCAGGGTTGAGTTTCCTCGGAATGGTTTCCTGGTCCTGGATCGGACGCTGCGTTTATGAATAACCTCAGCCGGGACGAGAATTGAACCCGCGCTCCTGGCCTCGCTCTGCATCACTAAAAATTGTAAATACATCTGGATCAAAACAGAAGTTCATGCACGGACTTTAAAGATTCTCCAGCTCTCTGTTCACCTGCATCCACCTTGTGGATATTTTCTAAATAAGAAAGTGGGGCTGGTTTAGCTCAGTTGCTTGGGACAACTGGTTCATGATGCAGAGCCAGTCTAACAGCGTGGGTTCAATTCCTGTACCAGCTGATGTTTCATAAAGGCAGAGCCTGATCCGGGACCAGTAAACCATTCTGAGGAAACTCACCTCCAGTCCCGGAGATCATCATCCCCATAATCCAGGACCAGTAAGCCATTCCGAGGAAACTCACCTCCAGTCCCGGAGATCAGCATCTCCCAGATGTGGGTCCAGTAAACTGTTCCCACCTGAGCCAGGGTCATACGTCTTTTCTGTCTATTTAGCTGATGCATTAAATCAAAACTGTTGCTTCTTAATCAACTGTTTTGAAATCACCAATGATTTCAACCCCCTTTTGGATAATCTGTGACTCCTGGGCACTTGTCCATGAGAGTAACGGGAAGGTCTGAGAACTGAAATAATCCAGAGTAATGATGAGGTGTTAGTGGTGGCTCAGTGGTTACATTCTTATCTCTGAGTCAGGAGGTTGTGGGTTCAAATCCACCTCCAGAAACATGAGCATCAAATCCAGGTTGCTATTCTGATGCAGTCCTGAGGGAGCACTGCACTGTCAGAGGTCCCGTCTTCCAGATCAGACCTTTAACTCTGGCCCCATCTGCCCTCAGTTGGGTGTAAACGTTCCCATGTTGTTATTCCGAAGAGCAGGGGAGATCTCCCTGGTTTACTGCGTAATATTCATCCCTCAACAAACATCACTGAACAGAATCTCTGGTCACAATCACATTTCTGTTTGTGGGATCTTTCTATGCACATTTGGTGACTGTATTTCCTACATTACAACAGTGACTACACTTCAAAAGAACCTCATTGGCTGTAAAGGGACATCCTGAAGTTGTGAAAGGTGCTACATAAATACAAATCTTCCATTAACAAAGGAGAAAAGACCCAACAATGGAACAGTCGGTAACAGGACATCAATCAGTCTCCTCTTATCTTCGAGAAATCAAGGACTCCAACACTGTGTTTGACACAAAGCTGATTTAATTCATCTCTATCCAGAAATTAAACTCCAGTTGCAGAGATTCTTTTTAAAAAATAAATTTAGAGTACCCAATTCATTTTTTTCCAATTAAGGGGCAATTTAGCATGTTCAATTCACCTGCCCTGCACATCTTTGGGTTGTGGGGGCAAAACCTACACAAACACGGGGAGAATGCAAACTCCAGACTAACAGTGACCAAGAGCCGGGATCGAACATGGGGCCTCGGCGCCATGAGGTAGCAGTGTTAGCCACTGTGCCACCGTGCTGCGCCCAGTTACAAGGATTATTAACATCAACTGAAATAAACGCCAACTGTCTAGAATGAACATGGTTCAGTCCTGGATGTGATTCACAGCAGCAAGAACAACCGAATCCAGCTCCTGTAACGTGTGAAATCGCTGATGTGTCTGCAGGGTGGATGAATGAGGGAATCCCCTCCCACACTTGGGTGAATGGCATCTCCCCGGTGTGAATTCACTGGTGTATCTGCAGGGTGGATGAATGAGTGAATCCCTTCCCACTCTCGGAGCAGTGAATGATCTCTCTCAGTGTGATCGCATTGGTGAGTCAGCAGATCCATTTTGCTTCCAAAGTTCTTCTCACAGTCAGAACACATAAAATGTCTTGTGTCAGAGTGAACATGTTGGTGTGAAGTGAGATGGGTTAGAGTTATAGAGTTTTACAGCACAAAACAAGGCCCTTTGTCCCATTGTGTCTGTGCCGGCTATCAAGCACCAATCTATTCTAATCTCAGTTTCAGGGATTATCAACATCAACTCAAACTCCAGCTGTCAGAATGAACATGGTTCTGTCCTGGATGTGATTTAGGCTCAGTCCTGGATGTGATTAACATCAATAACAGCAGAGTCCTGGAGGCACTTGTGAACTCGCTGGTGTGTCTGCAGGGTGGATGACTGAATGAATCCCTTCCCACACAGGGAACAGATGAACGCTCCCTCCCTGATGTGAATGCGCTGGTGTTTCAGCCGGAGAGACTGCTGGGTGAATCCCTTCTCACACACAGAGCAGGCAAACGGCCTCTCTCCAGTGTGAGTGCGTTGGTGAATCAGCAGATCCATTTTGCTGTTGAAACTCTTCTCACATGCGGAACGTTTAAAAGGTCTCGTGACAGAGTGAACACATTGGTGTGAAGCGAGGTATTGTCACGAGCAATCTTAATGTAACCCTATTTGTGACAATAATAAAGATTGTGTGTTTGGGTATTTTAAGGAGCAGGTAGAATTTCCTTCATTCGACCTGTTGTCCCCTCAGATATTCCATCTGTTTTTGGTTAATGTGTCTGAAGTCTTTGCGTTCGTCCAGTCTGTCTCCAATTCTCCTTCCTGTCTCGGGTATATGGGTCCAGGTAGCTTGGTGTTGTCTAGTTGTCTGTCTTGTCTCCAGCACGTATTGTTGTCTCTCAATAATAACTGTGCTCCTTCGGCGATGAGGACCTGGGTTCGATCCCAGCCCTGGGTTCCAACCTCGCCCTGGGCCACTGTGTGGAGTTTGCACATTCTCCCAGTGTCTGCGTGGGTTTCACACCCCCCAACCCAACGATGTGTAGATTAAGTGGATTGGCTACGCTAAATTGCCCCTTAATTGTAAAAAAATATAATTGGGTACTCTAAATTTAAAAAAAATAAAATAATGACTGCTGTTGTCCTTGTCTTCTGGTCTCATGGACATATCCATGTTGGATCCAAGCTCCCGGATTGTCTGTCTTTCTCTCTGGGTGAGATTCTGTTTGTCTCTTATATTTCATTGTGACAGGGCAGAGACCTGATTGAATGGATTCAAACATGGGAGTTCTGGGAAAGATGGACAAGGATTTGGAAGGTGGCAACATGTTCAAAGAGTTTGGAGAGGAGATGGAGGTTGAAGATGGGGCAGTAATTTGTAAGGATGGCAGGGTCAAGGGTTTGTTTTATTGAGGAGGGGGTGATGATGGCAGATTTGAAGGACAGAGTGAGAAATGTTGACAATATCCATGGACACAGGGTAGTTGGCTGATCAGTAGCTCAGTGGGAATAGGGTCGATGGAGCAGGAGCTGAGTCTCATGGACAAGATGAGCTCTGAGAGAGGATGAGGGGAGATGGGAGAGAAACTAGAGAAAGATGTGGGTTCAGGGCTCGGGAAAGGATGACATTTATACACAGTTTGGTCCGATCAGCTCGTGGAAGGGAAGCAGCAGAGGCAGCTGATCGGATTTACTCAATCTCAGTCACAAAGAAGCTCCACAAGATCCTCACACTTCTTGTTGGAGGTGAGGATGGAAGAGACAGGGGAGAGCGAGAGAACTTCAAAAGGAACTAACTTGTGTCAGAGATATTAAAAAGTTTCAACACACTGCGTATTTAACATAATTCTAATTTATTTGACTTTTAGCCAGAATGTTAGCCCCTGTAATTGGGCTGGAGTTTGTTATCAGCAGAAAGAGACCCAAATGAACATGGTTCAGTCCTGAATGTGAGGAACAGCAAAACCCAATCACTGTGGTTACTTGTGGTCTTGTTGGTGTCTCAGCAGGTGGGTTGAAGTGATGAATCCCTTCCCACACTCACAGGTGAATGGTCTCTCCCCAGTGTGAACCTGCTGGTGCTTCTGCAGGCCGGATGACTCAGTGAATCCCTTCCCACACTTGGAGCAGGTGAATGGCCTCTCCCCAGTGTGAATTCGCTGATGTACAGTGAGGTGAAATGCGTGTCTGAACCCAGTCCCGCAGTGAGAGCACCTGTACGGTCTCTCGTCAGTATGAACACGTTGGTGGATCATCAGTTCCCCAGAACTTTTAAAGCACTTCCCGCAGTCTGGACATTGAAACGGTCTCTCATCAGAGTGAACTCGCTGATGCTTCTGCAGGTTGGATGAAACAGCAAATCCCTTCCCACACTTGGAGCAGGTGAATGGTCTCTCCCCAGTGTGAACCCGCTGGTGTGTGGACAGAGTGGATGACCGAGTGAATCCCATCCCACACTCGGAGCAGGTGAATGGTCTCTCCCCAGTGTGAATTTGCTGGTGTGTGGACAGAGCGGATGACTGAGTGAATCCCTTCCCACATTTGGAGCAGGTGAACGGTCTCTCCCCAGTGTGAATGCGTCGATGAATTTCCAGCTTGGATGGGCAAGTGAATCCTTTCCCACAGTCCGCACATTTGCATAGTTTCTCCTCAGTGTGACTGCATTTGTGGCTTGTAAGGCCTGATGGTCGACTGAATCCTCGTCCACACTCACAACACGTGTACGGTTTCTCCCCACTGTGAACGATGCTTTTTCCTTCCATGTTCAAAGTACGATGATATTCAGGATACGATAAATTGAGGACTCTGTCAGAGGTGATGCTTGGTTTGAGTTTCTGAACTTTGAAGCCTCCCCTTCGAACACGCTGTGAAACTGATTGAAAACAGAAAATAGGGAGTGAGAGATAACCCACAAAAACACAAAGCCAGGTTGTGAAATAGAGCTGAATGAATCTGGCCATTTGTGGGGCCGGCTCTGTGAAAAAGGGACCATGAAAACTGCTGGATTGTCATAAAAATCCAACTGGCCTCTTTGGGAGGAGAGTGAAAGAGGTGAAGAGGGATTTTGTATGTCTACAAGACATATTAAGAGAGTAGTTGGCAAAGCAAATTTGATCTGAGCTTCATCAACAGTAATATTGATATTGAAACTAAGCTTCTTGTGGCACAGTGATTAGCACTGCTGCCTCACAGCGCCAGGGACCCGGGTTCAATTCCGGCCTTGGTGACTGTGTGTGTGGAGTTTGCACTTTCTCCCCGTGTCTGCGTGGATTTCCACCTGGTGCTCAGGTTTCCTCCCATAGTCTAAAGAAGGGTAAGTTAGGTGGATTGGCCAGAATAAATTGTCCCTTAGTGTCCAGGGATGTGCAGATTAGGTGGGGCTATGGGGTTACAGGGACAGGGCAGGGTATGGGCCTCGGCAGGGTGCCCTTTCAGAGAATCAGTGCAGACTCGATGGGCCGAATGGCCTCCTTCTGCACTGTAGGAATTCTACGGTTCTAATTCTAATCTATGAATCTTTATAAAGCTCTGGTCACCACTCTTCAGGAAGGATGTGAAGGTTGTTGAGAAGGTGCTGAGGAGATTTACCAGAATGGTTCCAGCAAAGGAGGTTATGGGGAGATTTGATTCAGGTCCACAAGATTATGCCAGATTTCCATCGGGTGGACAAAGAAACTCTGTTTCCATTCACTGATCGTACAAGCAGTCGGGACACAGATTTAAAGTTTTGGGTAAAACCTGGACTGAACGATATAAGATCCCGAGGGGTCTTGACAGGGTGGATGTGGAGAGGATGTTTCCTCTCATGGGAGAATCTGGAACAAGGGGGTCAATGTTGCAAAGTGAGGGGTCTCCCATTTCAGATGGAGATGAGGATTTTCTTTCCTCTTGAGGGTCGTAAGACAGGAGGTGGCAAAGTGATTAGAACTACTGCCTCACAGCACCAGGGACCCAGGTTCAATTCTAACCCTGGGTGACTGTGTGGAGTTTGTACGTTCTCCCCGTGTCTTTGTGGGTTCCCTAGGGGGCACCGTTTTCCTCTCACAGTTCAATGGGGCTTTTCACAGTCACTTCATTGTAGTGTTAATGTCAGCCTACTTGTGACAACAAAGATTATTATAAGATTATTATTATAGATGTGCAGGTTAGGTGGATTAGCCATGTGAAATTGCCACTTCGTCTCCAAGGATGTGGACATTGGGTGGGGTTATGAAGATGGAGTGGGTGGGATAGGGTGGGCCTGGGTGGGGTGCTCTTTCAGAAGGTTGGTGCAGATCTGATGGGCCGATTGGGCTCCTTCTGCACTGGAGGAATGCTATGACTTTGGAACTTTCACCCTTAAAAATGCAGTGGAAGCAGAGTCTTTGAATATTTTTGAGGCAGGGATGGATAGATTCTTGATAAGCAAGGTTATCAGGGTCGGCAGGAATGTGGAATTGAGGTTAAACTTTTTGAGTGATGGAGCAGCCTCGAGGGCCGACTACTAGTTTGCATGTGAGGAGCAGGCTCGAGGGGCCGACTCCTAGTTTGTGTGTAGGAGGAGGCTCGAGGGGCCGACTCTTAGTTTGTCCGTAAGGAGCAGGCTCGAGGGGCCGACTCCTAGTTTGTGTGGAAGGAGCAGGCTCGAGGGGACGGCTCCTAGTTTGTGTGTAAGGAGCAGGCTCGAGGGACCGACTCCTAGTTTGTATGTGAGGAGCAGGCTCGAGGGACCGACTCCTAGTTTGTGTGTAAGGAGCAGGCTCGAGGGGCCGATTCCTAGTTTGTATGTGAGGAGCAGGCTCGAGGGACCGACTCCTAGTTTGTGTGTAAGGAGCAGACTCAAGGGATCGACTCCTAGTTTGTATGTAAGGAGCAGACTCAAGGGATCGACTCCTAGTTTGTGTGTAAGGAGCAGGCTCGAGGGGCCGGCTCCTAGTTTGTGTGTAAGGAGCAGGCTCGAGGGGCCGACTCCCAGTTTGTGTGTAAGGAGCAGGCTCGAGGGGCCGACTCCTAGTCTGTGTGTCAGGAGCAGGCTCGAGGGGCCGACTCCTAGTTTGTGTGTAAGGAGCAGGCTCGAGGGGCCGACTCCTAGTTTGTGTGTAAGGAGCAGGCTCGAGGGGCCGACTCCTAGTCTGTGTGTCAGGAGCAGGCTCGAGGGACCAACTCCTAGTTTGTGTGTAAGGAGCAGGCTCGAGGGGCCGACTCCTAGTTTGTGTGTAAGGAGCAGGCTCGAGGGGCCGACTCCTAGTTTGTATGTAAGGAGGATGCTCGAGGGGCCGACTCCTAGTTTGTATGTAAGGAGCAGACTCGAGGGGCCGACTCCCAGTTTGTGTGTAAGGAGCAGGCTCGAGGGGCCGACTCCTAGTTTGTGTGTCAGGGGCAGGCTCGAGGGGCCGATCCTAGTTTGTGTGTAAGGAGCAGGCTCGAGGGGCCGACTCCTAGTTTGTGTGTAAGGAGCAGGCTCGAGGGGCCGACTCCTAGTTGGTGTGTAAGGAGCAGGCTCGAGGGGCCGACTCCTAGTTTGTATGTAAGGGGCAGGCTCGAGGGGCCGACTCCTAGTTTGTGTGTAAGGAGCAGGCTCGAGGGGCCAACTCCTAGTTTGTGTGTAAGGAGCAGGCTCGAGGGGCCGACTCCTAGTCTGTGTGTAAGGAGGAGGCTCGAGGGGCCGACTCCTAGTCTGTGTGTAAGGAGGAGGCTCGAGGGGCCGACTCCTAGTTTGTGTGTAAGGAGCAGGCTCGAGGGGCCGACTCCTAGTTTGTGTGTAAGGAGGAGGCTCGAGGGGCCGATTCCTAGTTTGTTTGTAAGGAGCAGGCTCGAGGGGCCGACTCCCAGTTTGTGTGTAAGGAGCAGGCTCGAGGGACAGACTCCTAGTTTGTGTGTAAGGAGCAGGCTCAAAGGGACGACTCCTAGTTTGTGTGTAGGAGGAGGCTCGAGGGGCGACTCCTAGTTTGTGTGTAAGGAGCAGGCTCGAGGGGCCGACTCCTAGTTTGTGTGTAAGGAGCAGGCTCGAGGGACAGACTCCTAGTTTGTGTGTAAGGAGCAGGCTCGAGGGGACGACTCCTAGTTTGTGTGTAGGAGGAGGCTCGAGGGGCGACTCCTAGTTTGTGTGTAAGGAGCAGGCTCGAGGGGCCGACTCCTAGTTTGTGTGTAAGGTGCAGGCTCGAGGGGCTGACTCCTAGTTTGTGTGTAAGGAGCAGGCTCGAGGGGCCGACTCCTAGTTTGTGTGTAAGGAGCAGGCTCGAGGGACCGACTCCTAGTTTGTGTGTAGGAGGAGGCTCGAGGGGCGACTCCTAGTTTGTGTGTAAGGAGCAGGCTCGAGGGGCCGACTCCTAGTCTGTGTATAAGGAGCAGGCTCGAGGGGCCGACTCCTAGTTTGTGTGTCAGGAGCAGGCTCGAGGGGCCGACTCCTAGTTTGTGTGTAAGGAGGAGGCTCGAGGGGCGACTCCTAGTTTGTGTGTAAGGGGCAGGCTCGAGGGACCGACTCCTAGTTTGTATGTAAGGAGCAGGCTCGAGGGGCCGACTCCTAGTTTGTGTGTAAGGAGCAGGCTCGAGGGACAGACTCCTAGTTTGTGTGGAAGGAGCAGGCTCGAGGGGCCGACTCCTAGTTTGTGTGTAAGGAGCAGGCTCGAGGGACAGACTCCCAGTTTGTGTGTAAGGAGCAGGCTCGAGGGGACGGCTCCTAGTTTGTGTGTAAGGAGCAGGCTCGAGGGGCCGACTCCTAGTCTGTATGTAAGGATAAGGCTTGAGGGGCCAAGTGGCCTGCTTCTAGTTTGTATGTGAGCCTGCAGGTACAGCAGGCAGTAAAGAAGATAAGTGGTATGTTGGCCTTGATAGCAAGAGGATTTGAGTCGAGGAGCAGGGATGTCTTGCTGCAATTATACAGGGCCTTGGTGAGGCCACAGCTGGAATATTGTGTGCAGTATCAGTCTCCTTATCTGAGGAACGATGATCTCGCTAAAGAGGAATTGCAGCAAAGTTTTGCCAGACTGATTCCTGGGATGGGAGGGTCTGATGTATGAGAGATTGAATCGGTCAGGATTGTATTCACTGGAGTTCAGAACAATGAGGGGTCTCATAGAAACCTATAGAATGTGGGCTGCACGATGGCGCTGTGGTTAGCACAGTTGCCTCACGTCACTGAGGACCCAGGTACGATTCCGGCCCCGGGTCACTCTCTGTGTGGGGTTTGCGCATCCTCCCTGTGTCTGCATGGGTCTCACCCCCACAACCCAAAGATATGCAGGGTAGGTACATTGGCCATGCTAAAATTACCCCTTTATTGGGAAAAAAAAGAATTGGGTACTCTAAATTTATGTTTAAAAAAAATAAACCTATAAAATTCTAACAGGGTGAGACAGAGTAGATTCAGGAAGGATGTTCCCGATTGTGGGTGTGTCTAGAAATAGGGGTCACAGTCTGAGGATACGGGGTAGACCATTTAGGACAGAGATGAGGAGACATTTCTTCACCCAGAGAGTGGTGAGCCTGTGGAATTCGTCGCCACGGGAACTAATTAAGCCCAAAACATTGCATGTTTTCAAGAAGTAGTTACATACAGCACTGAGGGTGAATGGGATGAAAGGATATGGGGGGAAAGCGGGATCAGGCTACTGAGCCTAATCAGCTCTGATCGTAATGAATGGTGGAGCAGGCTCGAAGGGCCAAATGGTCTTCTCCGGCTCCTATTTTTGATTTGCTCTGGATCTACGCATGTAAATGGTCCAGGAAGTATGAGGAAGAATGTTTTTACACAGCGAGTGGCAATGACCTTAAACTTGCTGCCAATGATGGAGTTTGGAAATAGACACAATGAATGATTTTTTAAAAAATTGGACAGAAACCTGAGAGAAATAAAGCTGTGAGGATAGAGAGATAGAGCAGGAGAATGAAACTGAGTGGGGGGGGGGGGGGGTGGGGGGGGAGGGGAGGGGGTGGAGGGGGGGGGGGTGGAGGGGGGGAAGGTGGGGGGGAGGGGGGTGGGGTGGGGGGAGGGGAGGGGGGTGGGGGAGGTGTGGGGGGGGAGGGTCCGGCGGGGGGGGGGGGGGGGAGGAGGGTCCGGCGGCCCCGGGGGAGGGGAGGGAAGAGGGTCTGGCGGCCGCGGGGGGGGGGGGGGTTCCGGCAAGGGGGGGGGGGGGGATGGCGGCGGGGCGGAGGGTCCGGCGGGTGAACCGAGAGGCTCTGGAAACTCCGGGAATAAACTGAGTGGATCCCCCTCCCCCTGTTTACACCGAGGGAGGCCGCAGCTCCCAGATCAATGACGAGCTGCTTTGTATCAGGTTGGCCATTGGTTCCTGAGGTTGTTCCCTGGTCTCCAGCATCGCTTCTTTATCAGTGAATTATTGAATGGTTACAATACCGACTGAAGGGGTAGCACAGTGGCGTGATGTGATGATTCTGATGTGATGTTGAGTTTCACTTCCCCAATGTCCAACCTCCTGTGAAATTGACTGAAAACAGAAAAGAGCGAGTGTGAGAGTGAAATTGAACTGAATGAATCAGGTCATTTGTGGGGCCGACACTAGGAAAAAGTGACCATGTAAACTGCGGGATTGTCATAAAAACCCAACTGGTTCAGTAATGTCCTTCAGAGAAGGGAAGGTGCCAACTGGTCTGGGCCTTCACGAGACTCTGACTCCGATAGGAGGAGGGAGAGGAGAGGAGACAGTGTGAGAGAGGAGAGGTAGGCAATGAAGGAAAGGGTTTTTACAACTTGACCAGAAATTTGACAAATCTCTCAAACCTTCAGCCTCCATCACCATAAAGGACCAGGGCAGCATGTGTATGAGAACGCATTCACCTACCAATTCCTCTCCCAGTCACACACCGTACTGACATCCTGGACTGGATGAGCAAACATTTACTGCATTTAAACATTGCAAAAAATTATCCCATTTTCTTTGCTTCTCTGCTACAAACTCCATTTCCTCAGCACTTACTTGGTAATGGATTTTGTTAAATTTTGTTTTTAATATTTTGGCTTTTGTTTATTTTTAATTAACTTTTTTTTAGATTACCCAATTGTTTTTATCCCAATTGAGGCGTAATTTTAGCGTGGCCAATTCACCTACCCTGCACATCCTTTTGATTGAGGGAGTGAGTCCCACACAGACACAGGGAGAATGTGCAAACTCCATACAGACAGTGACACGGAGCTGGGATCAAACCCGGGTCCTCGGCTAACCACTGAGCCACCGTGCCTGCCCCCAGTGATTTCTTTGAAAACTTCTTTTACAGGATATTGCAAGGGGAGAATTTACAGATGGAAACTCCAATTAAACTTCAGTTCAAGATTTAAGAGTCACTCCATTCATCAGGACCTGAATATCATTGGGATGTGAATGTGGTAAAAGAAACGTTTCTCTGTTCTGTTCGTGGGAAAAGATTTTCTTTTATTAAAATAAACTTAGAGTACTAAATTATTTTTTTCCAGTTGAAGGGCATGTTTGCATGGCCAATCCACCTAACCTGCACATCTTTGGGTTGTGGAGATGAGACCCAGGAAGATTCACGCAGTGACTCGGGGCCGGCATCTAACCCAATTCCTTAGCGCCATAGGCAGCAGTGCTAGCCACTGCACCACCGTGCCGCCCCCAGGGTTTTGTGTTTCTGACATGCGTCTCCGTGTGACTCAACAGAGCCGCACATGGGGTCAGATATCCATTGAGTTAGTGGGATCCAGAGAGCAGAATTTGCTTGTTTCTTTACTTCTCTGTTGCTACTCTGATCATAGATATCTGGGTCTGCGCAAACCGGGGTAATGGGAGGTCAAGTACCCAGGACGAAGGGCAATGCAGTTTGATGGCCACGTTGTCTCCATTCTGAGCAATGTGGAATAAGCTTCTCCCAGTCATTGAAAATGTTGCCCCCAACAAACATGGCGGCCGCACATGCGCTCTGCTGCTCATTGTCCCGAGTAAAGATGGCGGTCGTTATCCGGACCCGATCACCGGACCTTCGCGGCCCCGCTCCGTGAAACGGGGGAACCAGGAAGTGTTTTTTCCGGGTATGGGCTTGTACAACATTTTTAGAAAACTTTTCCACCCACCGGCCAGATTCATCGCTCCCGCGTTCCACAATATTCCTCTTACCCTTTGTGGATCCGAGAGAAAAGCTTCTCTCCATCGCCATTACCCGCACTGCGCATGCTTCAGTTGCAGTCCCACCCACCCTCACTCATTTCGATTGGTTGGAAGACCAGCCGCTCCGGTGCGGTCCTCCAGTCCCGCCCCCTCTTCCTATTGGTCTGGAGCAGCCGTCAATCACTCTCTCGACATTGTGATGCAGAGCATGCGCGGTGCAGCTCATCCCCAGGGACAGCCGCTTGTTTGAATCATCTTCAGGCGGGAACGAGGCGGATAAGAGGAGGAGGTGTTAGGGGCAGTGGGTGGGAGGGGAGGCTTCACACACACCCAGTGGGGGCCTCAACACCCCCAATAACAAACTAGCGGCTTCGCTTTGAGGTGTCCAGCGCTGTCTGTCCCCTGACCATGTGCTGCTGATTTACCAGCTTTATCCTTCACAGTCAGCAAATGTTTTCCCTTTGCTAATATCCATTTACATAGAACAGTACAGCACAGAACAGGCCCTTCGGCCCTCGATGTTTCTATTCCACTTCTGAGCTTTTATTGACCATTACATTTTGCAACACTTTTATTCCCTGTAATTCATTCTGTCCATCCTGAAATGTTAATTCTTTCTCCACAGTTACTGCTTGGCCTGTGGAATATTTTCAGAATGTTCTGAGTTTATTTCAGATTTCCAGAAGCTGCAGTAGTTTGTTTTTATTGAAGTCAGGACGGTGTGTGACTTTGAGCGGTCTTTGCCACAGTTCCCACAGCACAGTGTGGATGCACTGGTGTGTCTGCAGATGGGATGAAGTAGTGAATGGAGATCTGTAACTCATGGCGTTCCACAGGGATCAGAACTGGGACCTCTGCTGTTTGTTATATATATATATATATATAAATGATTTGGAAGAAAATGTAGCAGGTCTGATTAGCAAGTTTGCGGATGATACGAAAATTGCAGATGGTGATGAAAATTGTCATAGAATAAACGGGATATAGGTAGGCAGCAAAATTGGGTGGAGAAATGGCAAGTGGAATTTAACCCAGACAAATGCGAGGTGATGCATTTTGGTAGATCCAATTCAGGTGGAAGCTGTAAAATAAATGGCAGAACCATCGGGAGCAGAGACACCGAGAGATCTGGGTGTGCAGGCCCACAGATCCTTAAAAGTGGCAGCACAGATGGAAATGGTGGTGAAGAAAGCATGCTTGCCTTCATAGGACGGGGTATTGAGTATAAAAGCTCAAAGATTATGTTCCAGTTACATAGAACGTTGTGTAGGCCACATTTGGAATACTGTGTTCCAATTCTGGTCACCACACTACCAGAAGGACGTGGACGCTTTGGAGAGAGTTCAGAAAAGGTTTACCAGGATGTTGCCTGGTATGGAGGGTACTAGCTATGAGGGGAGATTGAATAAACTGGGATTGTTCTCCTTGGAGAGACAGAGGCTGAGGGGCGACCTGATAAACGTTTATAAAATTATTAGGGATATGGATAGGATAAACAGTTGGACACTTTTTCCCAGGACAGAATTGAAAATTACAAGGGGACACAAGTTCAAGGTGAGGGGGGAAAAGGTTCAGTGGAGATGTGCGGGGGAAGTTTTTTTACACAAAGGGAGGTGGTGGCCTGGAATGCGCTGCCAAGTGAGATGGTTCAGGCAGATACGTTAGCGACTTTTAAGACATCTGGATAGGCACATGAACAGATGGGGTATAGAAGAATACAGGTGGTTGGTCTAGATAGGATATGTGATTGGCACAGGCTTGGAGGGCCGAAGGGCCTGTTCCTGTGCTGTATTGTTCTTTGTTCTTTCCCACACTCGGAGCAGATGGATAGTCTCTCTCCAGTGTGACTGTGCTGATGTGCTGTGAGATCAGATGATCACCTGAATCCAGTCCCACAGTCCAAGCATCTGAACGGTTTCTCATCAATGTGAACACGTTGATGGTGCATCAGGTCTTGGGAACTTTTATAAAACTTAATACAGTCTGACCATTGGAAAGGTCTCTCGTCAGTGTGAACCTGTTGGTATCTTGTTAGATTGAATGTGTGAGAAAATCCCTTCCCACATTTGGAGCAGGTGAATATCTTTCTCCAGTGTGAACTTGTTGGTGTGTCAGCAGGTGAGATAAACAAGTAAACCCCTTCTCACACTCGGAGCAAGTGAACAGCCTCTCCCCAGTGTGCACTTGCTGGTGTTTAATAAGGTCAGATGATTGCCTGAATCTAGTTGCACATGGCAAGCACCTGAACGGTCTCTCATCAGTGTGAACATGTCGATGGGACATCAATTCCTGGGAACTTTTAAAGCACTTTCCACAATCTGCGCCTTTAAAACATCTCACATCAGTGTGAACCCACTGGTGTGTCAGCAGGTTGGACGGGTGAGCAAATCCCCTCCCACACTTGGAGCAGCTAAACGGTCCCGGTGTGACCTCGCCGGTGTGTCAGCAGATGGGATAAGGTAGCAAATCCCTTCCACACTTAAAGCAGGTGAAGTGTCCAACGTGACTGCCCTGATTAACTTCCAGCTCTGACAGGTAACTGAATCCTTCCACACAGCCCCCAAATATCTTCCTGTTGTGACAGTATTTATGTTTCGACAGGTCAGACAGTCAGCTGACTTCTCTTCCACACACATAACACAGAAATAGTTTCTGCTCACTGTGAACAGTCTTTCCTTCCATGTCCTAAATACAGTGATATATTAGGCAACTCTGTCATCTCCTGATGTGATGTTTGGTTTGGATTTCAAGACTGGAGAGTTCTTCTTCTGATAACCTGTGAAATTGTGTTAAAACAGAAAAATGTGAGTGAGAGGGAACCCACAAAAACACAAAGGCAGGTTGTGAAATTGAGCTGAATGAATCTGGTCACTTGTGGGGCCGGCTCTGGGAAAAACTGACCATGAAAACCGCTGGATTGTCACAAAAACCCAACTGGTTCCTCCGATGTCCCGAAAGACATGCTGCTAGGTACTTTGGACATTTTGAATTCTCCCTCTGTGTACCCAAACAGATGCTGGAATGTGGTGACTAGGGGCTTTTCACAGTAACTTCAATGCAGTGTTAAATGTAAGCCTACTTATGACAATAAAGATTCAGGAAAAAGGAACCTGCAACTGGTCTGGGCCAACACAAGCTCTGGACACTGTGGGAGCAGAGAGAGAAGGGAGTGGCAGGGATAAAAGAGAGGGATTTCATATATCGAAAACTCAACCAGAATGTTAATGCCCAAACACTCAACCTCCACACCTAGAAACACCCGGGTAGCAGCTGGATGTGAACAGCATCACATACAACTGCTCAAAGTCACACACTGTCCTGACTTCAATAGAAATAATATACTGCAGCTGCTCGAAATCTGCAATAAAACGAGAACATTCTGGAAATATCCCACAGGCCAAGCAGTACCTGTGGAGAAAGAGTTAATGTTTCAGGATGGACAGAATTAATTACAGGGAATAAAAGCGGTGCAAAATGTGATGGTCAATATAAACTCAGAAGTGGAATAGAAATGGATACTGGCACAGGGAAAACAATTGCTGACTGTGAAAGATACTGAATAATTGGACAGGGGTCGGACAGTGGTGGACACCTCATTTAGACACAGTTGTGAAAAGTAACAGTAAAATACTGAACACAGCTAAATTACACTCATTATTTGAGATAGTGGAAGTGAGACAATGACAGAGAGCTGATCAGGGAGGGAAGAGGTGAATCTGTGCAATTGATGAACATGGATTCAGATACGCAGCAAAGGAGTCACACCAGCCCCAGAGCTATGAAAACTCTCACAGAGAATAGGGCACAGCACTAAACCTTCTAAATTGTAGAGGAATGGACAAAAATACTCACCATTCGAACAATTTCACTGTTTTCAATTTTAAACTCTCTTGCTGGAGCCTGCAGCCGGAAAGATATCAGAAGCTCTGGAGTCAGAGAAAAATCTCCCAGTTGAGGAAGTACCTGGGTCACGGGGGTGATGTCACTGCACAGCTGTTGGTGTGCGATGACATCATGGACAGGAAGACAACATCTGGATCTGTCACAGTCTGCAGGATAGGAGTGTTCTTGAGAGGGTGCAAAGGTGATTTACTAGAATGATTCCACGAATGAGGGATTATAGTTGCAATGTTGGGTTAGAGAAACTAGGGTTGTTCTCTTCGGATGAAGCACATTGAGGGGAGATTTGGTTGAGGTGTACAAGTTTCTGATAGATTAGATGAGATAAAGAAAAGCTGTTCCCACAAAAGGTTTATGGGACATGGATTTGAGATCTTGCGAAGAGATACAAAGGAATGTGAGGAAGAACTTTTTTAAAAAACAGTGGTAACAACTCAATGCCTAAACTCAAAGGCCGATTACATCCAGGTCCTGATGAATTGGATCTGCTCTTTGTGATGTTTTGTTTGAATTTCCCCTCTGTGAATCCTCCCCTTTTAAAAAAGGAGTTTTCAAAATCTATTACAGCGCTGGACACCTCAAAGCGAAGCCGCTGGTTTGTTATTGAGGGTGTTGAGGCCTCCCCTCCCACCCACTGCCCCTAACGCTGCTTCCTTCCCGCCTGAAGATGAGACATAACAAGCGTCTGTCCCTGGGCATGAGCCTCACTGCGCATGCCCCACATCACAATGCCCGGCGAATGATTGACGGCAGCACTGGACCAATAGGAAGAGGGGGCGGGACTGGAGGACCGAGAGGAATTGGCTGGTCCTCCAACCAATCGGAGTGAGTGATGGTGGGTAGGACTTCGACTGAAGCATGCGCAGTGCGGGTAATGGCGACGGAGAGAAGCTTTTATCTCGGATCTGCAAAGGGTAAGAGGAATATTGTGGAACGCGGGATGGACAGATCTGGCTGGTGGGTGGAAAAGTTTTCTAAATATGTAGTGCAAGCCCATACCCGGAAAAAAACACTTCCTAGTTCCCCCGTTTCACGGAGCGGGGCCGCGAGGGTCCGGTGATCGGTTCGGGATAACGACCGCCATCTTTATTCGGGACAATGAGCAGCAAAGCGCATGTGCGGCCGCCATGTTTGTTGGGGGCAACATTTTCAATGACTAGGAGAAGCTTATTCCACATTGCTCAGAATAGAGACAACCTGGCCAGCAAACTGCATTACCCTTTGTCCTGGGTACTTGACCTCCCATTACCCCGGTTTGCACAGACCCAGATATCGATGATCAGAGAAGTAAAGAAACAGAAGCAAATCCTGCTCTCTGGATCCCAGTAACTCAACGGAGGCCTGACCCCATGTGCGGCTCTGTTCAGTCACACGAAGACCCATGTCAGAAACTCACAACCCTAGGGGTGGCATGGTGGTGCAGTGGTTAGCACTGCTGCCTATGGCATTGAGCACCTGGTTTTGATGTCGGCCCCGGGTCATTGTCTGTGTGGAGTTTGCACATTCTTCCCGTGTCTGCGTGGGTCTCACCCCCACAACCTGAAGATGTGCAGGGTAGCTGGATTGGCCACACTAAATTGCCCCTTTATTGGAAAAAAAATTGTTTCTTCTAAATTTATTTTTAAAAAGTATGGTCTCTTTCCTAATGTTCACAATTAAAGGCGTGGGTTCCCAGGAGGTGGCCGACATTTCAGGGGACAGTAAATTAATATTGGACTGAGATATGTCTCTGGTTCTTTTATGGCACAGATTGCATATAATATTTATGTTCTGTAATAAAGGAAATATATTATTATTTCTCATCTTCTAAGATCATAAGACAAAGGAGCAGAATTAGGCCACTTAACCCATCGAGTCTGCTCCGCCATTCAACCATGGCTGATATTTTCTCATCCCCATTCTCCTGCCTTCTCCCCATAACCCCTAATCCCCTTATTAATCAATAATCTATCTATCCCTGCCTTAAAGACACTCCGTGAATTGGCCTCCACAGCCTTCTGCTGCAAAGAGTGCCACAGATTCACCACCCTCTAGCTGAAAAAATTCCTCCTCATCTCTGTTTTAAAGTATCGTCCCTTTTACCTCAGCTGGTGGCTTCTGGTTCTAGTTTTTCCTACAAGTGGAAACATGTTTAGCTCACTGGGCTAAATCGCTGGCTTTGAAAGCAGACCAAGCAGGCCAACACGGTTCGATTCTCCTAACAGTCTCCCTGGACAGGCGCCGTAATGTGACAACTAGGGGCATTTCACAGTAACTTCAATGAAGCCTACTCGTGACAATAAGCAATTTTCATTTCATTTCCTCTCCACATCCACTCTACCCAGGCCTTACAGTATCTTGTATGTTTCAATAGATCCCCTGTAATATAAGACTAACTACATTATAGGTTTCCAGTCATCTCTTCCCTCAGAGGCTTGTTAGTCTTTGGATTTCTCTTCCACAGGGACCGGTTGTATCTGGGGGTCATTGAATATATTGAAGCACAAGTTTGACAGATATTTTATTGACAATGGAGTTAAGGGTTATGGGGAACAGGTAGGAAAATAAAGAGAAAGCTGAGATGAGGAGGGATTTCTTCACTCGAGGATGTGGTGAAGATTTGGAATTCTCTACCCCTGAGGAATGTGCAGCCTCAGTCACCAGATGTATCAAGACAAATATTGATAGGTTTCTCGAAATTGAAGATATTGAGGGATATGGGGATCGTGTGGGAAAATGGTGCTGAGGTAGATCGGTCAAGGATCTCATTGAATGGTTGAGCAGACTCGGTGGGCCGAATGGCCTACTCTTGCTCCTATTCTAATCTCTGTGTCCTGGTCAGGAAGCAGTGAGCTGAGCTTGGATCTGTCAAGCAACATGAATCAGCACCTTCAGGAGAATTGGGAGGGTGAATAGTAGATACAGCAGAGTGAGAATGGGGGGGATGGAGATTTACAGCTTTTGGAGAACGAGAGGAAATGTTGTTCCATAGGAACTAAAATTGTCTGTTCTGAATTCCTATCCTGCACTAACTGATGTCTTTGTAAATTGTTTTAAAGGATATTAGAAGGAGAGAATTATAGACAGAAATCTCAAACGTCACACCTTGATATGACAAACTCACTTGATTCCTTCTGATCTGAATATCATCGGGCTCTGAATATCATCGGCGAGAAGGAGAAATGTTTGTCCAATCTGATGGCTTCAGAAGATTTTAAACATGAGTGTGACTGGAAAAGCACCGAGACCCACACACACACACCCGAATGAGAGAGTTCCAGTGAACTGACTGTGAAAAGAGCTTCAACTGTTACAGAGCCTGAAACAAACATCACACCATTCACAGTGAGGAGAGACAGTGCACATGTTCTGTGTGTAGACAATCATAGAATTTACAGCGCAGAAGGAGGCCATTCAGCCCATCGAGTCTGCATCGGCTCTTGGAAAGAGCACCCTACCCAAGGTCAACAACTCCACCCTATCCCCATAACCCAGTAACCCCACCCGACACTAAGGGCAATTTATCATGGCCAATCCACCTAACCTGTACATCTTTGGACTGTGGGAGGAAACCGGAGCACCCGGAGGAAACCCATGCACACACGGGGAGGATGTGCAGACTCCGCACAGACAGTGACCCAAGCCGGAATCGAACCTGAGACCATGGAGCTGTGAAGCGATTGTGCTATCCACAAAGGCTTCCACTGACTGTCCAATCTGGAGAGACACGGCGAGACCCAAAACATGGAGAAACCGTGGGAAATGTGGGGACTGTGGGAAGGGATACAGATTTCCATCTCAGCTGGAGGTTCATCGACGCAGTCACACTGGGGAGAGGCCGTTCACCTGCTCTCAGTGTGGTAAGGGATTTACTCAGTCCTCCAGCCTGCAGACACACCAGCGACTCCACACAGGGGAGAGGCCGTTCACCTGCTCTCGGTGTGGGAAGGGATTCACTCAGTTATCTCACCTGCAGACACACCAGCGAATTCACACTGGGGAGAGGCCATTCACCTGTTCTCAGTGTGGGAAGAGATTAATTGATTCATCGACCTTGCGGAAACACCAGCAAATTCACACTGGGGAGAGGCCATTCACCTGCTCTCAGTGTGGGAAGGGATTCATTGATTCATCCAACCTGCAGAGACACCAGCAAATTCACACTGGGGAGAGGCCATTCACCTGCTCTCAGTGTGGGAAAAGATTCAATGATTCATCCACCCTGCAGAGACACCAGCGAATTCACACTGGGGAGAGGGCCATTCACCTGCTCTCACTGTGGGAAGGGATTCCGTGATGTATCCAATCTACGGATCCATCAGCGAGTTCACACTGGGGAGAGGCCATTCACCTGTTCTCAGTGTGGGAAGGGACTCCGAGCTTCATCCAGCCTGCGCATCCATCAGCGAGTTCACACTGGGGAGAGGCCGTCCATCTGCTCTTAGTGTGGGAAGGGATTACATAGAAACATAGAAAATAGGAGCAGGAAGAGGCCATTTGGCCCTTCACGCCTGCTCTGCCATTCATTATGATCATGGCTTATCATCCAACTCCATAGCTTAATCCCGCTTTCCCCTCCATATCCTTTGATCCCCTTCGCCCGAAGTGCTATATCTACCTGCCTCCTGAAAACATACAATGTATTGGCCTCAACTATTTCCTGTGGTAACAAATCCCACAGGCTCACCACTCTCTGGTTGAAGAAATTTCTCCTCATCTCTGTCTAAATGGTCTACTACGTACCCTCAGACTGCAACCTCTGGTTCTGTACACTCCCACCATCGGGAAAATCTTTCCTGCATCTAACCTATTGAGTTCTCTTTGAATATTCTAGGTCTCTATGAGATCACCCATTCTTCTGAACTCCAGCAAATACAATCCTAACTGATTCAATCTCTCATACGACAGTCCCACCATCCCAGGAATCAGTCTTGTAAACCTTGGCTGCACTTCCTCTAGAGCAAGAACATCCTTCATCCGATAACGAGACCAAAATTGCACATAATATTCCAAATACGGCCTCACCAAGGCCCTGTATAGAAGAAAGAACAATACAGCACAGGAACCGGCCCTTCGGCCCTCCAAGCCTGCGCCGATCACATGTCCTCTCTAGACTAACCGCCTGTGTCCTATACCCCGTCTGTTCATGTGCCTATCCAGATAAGTCTTTCAGGTCGCTAATGTATCTGCCTCAACCACCTCACTTGGCAGTGCATTCCAGGCCACCACCACCCGCTGTGTAAAAAAAACTTCCCCCACACATCTCCACTGAACCTTTCCCCCCTCACCTTGAATTTGTGCCCTCTTGTAATTGTCATTTCCGCCCTGGGAAAAAGCCTCCAACTGTTCACCCTATCTATACCCCTAATTACTTTATAAACTTCTATCAGGTCACTCCTCAGCCTCCGTCTGTCTAGGGAGAACAATCCCAGTTTATTAAATCTCTCCTCATAGCTAATACCCTCCATACCAGGCAACATCCTGGTAACCTTTTCTGTACTCTCTCCAAACCCTCCACGTCCTTCTGGTAGTGCAGTGACCAGAATTGGGACACAGTATTCCAAATGTGGCCTCACCAACATTCTATATAATTGTAACATAATTTTTGAGCTTTTATACTCGATACCCCGTTCCTATGAAGGCAAGCATTGCCTGTCTGCTTTCTTCACACCATTTCCACCTGTGCTGCCACTTTTTAAGTATCTGTGGACCTGCATGCCCAGATCTCTCTGTGTCTCTATGCTCCTGATGGTCGGCATCTCCACATCATGAGTGCTAAATGCTCTCAGTTCTGTCTGTTGTGAATCTTTGTTGCATCTTCTCCAGTGCCTCTATTTTCTTTTTCTAAATGGAGATCACCAATGTTGTCAGTGCTCCCAGTGTAGACTGACCCTGGTTCAAATCGAGTTGGACATTTCCTCCGTGCTTTTCAATTATATTCCTCCGGAATGGAACCCAAGGTATGGGTCCCACACTTTAAGAAAGATGTGAAGTTCTTAGAGATGGTGTAGAGACATTTACAATAATAATAATCTTTATTATTGTCACAAGTGGGCTTACATTAACACTGCAATGAGTTACTGTGAAAATCCCCTAGTCATCACACTCCGGCTTCTGTTTGGGTACAAAGAGGGAGAATTCAGAATGTCCAATTCACCTAACTAGCACATGTTTCGGGACTTGTGGTAGGAAACTGGAGCGCCCGGAGGAAACCCACGCAGACACAGGGAGAACGTGCAGACTTTGCACAGACAGTGACCTAAACCGGGAAATGAATCTGGGACCCTGGTGCTGTGAAACAACAGTGCTAACCATTGTGCTAGAATGGCACCAGGGATAAGGGACTCCAGTAGTTGGCGTGGCTGGAGCTGCTGAATTTCTCTCCTGAGATCACAGCATCTGGAGTGTGGGGAATGGGGCCATTCAGCCCTCTGAGATTGTGTTGCTCTCTGTGGAGCAAGTCAGTCTGTGCATTGTCCTGTTCTATCCCCAAATTTGTGCGTTTATTTCTCTCAGTGCCTGTCCACTTTCCGATTGAAATCCTTCTGTCATCTCTGTATCTCCAACCGTCAAAGCCAGAAGGTTCAAGGTCGTTACCACACATTTTACATGGACATAAGGCTCTGAGAGCACAGAGGAGTCTATTTGGCCCATTTTCCTCGTGCCAGCTCTTTGTACAGCGACCCATTTAATCCCAGAGTTCGACTATTTTGTTTTCTTTTTCGGAATATATCAAATGACAGTCCAATGGGGCCCAACCACCATTTACAGACAGTGTATTCCAAATCACAACAACTCGCTGTGTTTTACAACAAATAATTGTGCTTATGGTGTGTCTGGAGGTTCACAGAGTTTTCATAATGAAGTCAACGCCATGGTTATCACATAAAATTAAGACTCAGTCTTCATCAATGATTCTGGTGAGGACACAGAGTGTAATATATCCGAGTTTATGGACAATTCGAATAAATGTACATTTCTAGAAAACCTCTCACTACCACTCAACCTCCTAAAGTGTTTTAAAGCCAATGGAGTACTTTTGAAACATATTCACTGTTGTAATGCAAGAAGCTGTAAGTCCGCATGTGTAATCACATTTAGTTTTTAAATTGTCATTTTCATAATGTATTCACTGTCATTAGTAACAAGGTCAAGGAAGCCCTTTTTATACCTTGAACATGTGGCTTCTTGCAGCCATTTCACCTTCTGTACCTTTCTATATTAGCTATGTATTGATTCATCACAAAAACAATAATAAATTCATGATTATTCAGTAGGTGAACAGTGATTATCATTAGTGAATGGTGTATTGGGTAATTATATTGTAAAGACTAGATCTTTATTTTTAAAAATAACACGATCAACCAAACTGTTTCCAGAAACTGCAGGGCTATCAGAATTTGTTTGAAAAAATAAATTACTCGATAATTTCGAGAAGTTACGAGATGTGGTGATAAGCCTGTATATAATATTACATGTACTCAGCAGTGTGACCTCCCACCAGTAGTTGGTGTCAGGCATCAGTCAGGTGACAAACGGCTACCAGGAGAAGGTTGTCAGGCATACATGAGGCCAGTCGCACATCAGGGTAGTTCCAAGAGAGTCTAATGTCCCTCTGTGATAACTTAGTCTGTATAGCATTCTGATCGTTACCTTACCATGTGTACATTAATAAATCATCGTTTCTGGCTATATCACCAGCAGTTCTGTAGAATAATTGCATGGACAAGATCACAGAACCCAACACGAGACACCATATTCTGTCAAGACTATGTGGGCTGGGCATTAGAGTAATGGTATTGTTACTGGGCTGGTAATCCAGAGACCCAGGTTAATTCTCTGGGGATCTGGGATCGAATCTTGCCTATGACACATGGTGAAATGAATAAAGTCTTGACTTAAAAGGTCTAATGATAACATTCTTGATTGTAGTAAAACTCATCTGTGTCACGAATGTCCTTTAGGAAATCTGCCCTCCTTACGTGGCCTGGCCTACACGTGACTCCAGATCCACAACAATGCTGTAGTTGATTTGTAAGTGCCCTCTGAAATAGCCTCACAAGACACGCAGTTCAAGGGCAATTGGAATGAGCAGTAAATGCTGGTCCCAGCCAGTGACGCCCAACCTCCCATGAATGGTTTTTAAGACTTTTCAATTGAAGATGAGTAAGAAACTGTCTCTGATTGTATTTGATTTATTATCAGATGTACCAACATACAGTGACAAGTATTGTTCTGCGTACAGTCCGGACAGATCGTTCCACACATGAAAAAACAAAGTGCGGATCTTGGCAGTTTGCTCGGTTCACAAAATAATTTAATGGCTTTATAGACGCAGATTAATATTTTAATAACCATCCAAAACATATCTAGACAGCTCATATAGACAGACACAAATGCGTGCAGTTCTGGTCGCCATATTACCAGAGGGATGTGGGTGCTTTAGAGAGGGTGCAGAGGAGGTTCACCAGGATGTTGCCTGGTATGGAGGTTGCTAGCTATGAAGAAAGGTTGAGTAGATTAGGATTGTTTTTGTTGGAAGGACGGAGGTTGAGGGGGGACCTGATTGAGGTCTACAAAATTATGAGAGGTATGGACAGGGTGGATAGCAACAAGCTTTTCCCAAGAGTGGGTGTACCAGTTACAAGGGGTCACGATTTCAAGGTGAGAGGGGGAAATTTTAAGGGAGATGTGTGTGGAAATTATTTTACGCAGAGGGTGGTGGGTGCCTGGAACGCTTTGCCAGCAGAGGTAGTAGAGGCGGGCACGATAGCATCATTTAAGATGCATCTGGACAGATATATGAATGGGCGGGGAACAGAGGGAAGTAGATCCTTGGAAAATAGGCAACAGGTTTAGATAAAGGATCTGGATCGGCGCAGGCTGGGAGGGCTGAAGGGCCTGTTCCTGTGCTGTAATTTCCTTTGTACTGTAACTGAATTAGAGGAAATGTCAGAGATTTAACTGAACCAGTTTTAAAAAAATTTTGGCCTTCATGATGGAGAAACAGGAAAAGCCACTCAGGGAGATGAGGAAATCCAGGCTCAGTGCGGATTTGCTGTCACCCCTCATTTCTTATACATGAACGGAATTTAGGCTGCAGAATGTATCACAGCAAAACACAGAGGGGTCAAATATAAGCAACACATAATTCTCAATTCACTTCCATTGAACAATATTTGGCTTTGTTTAAAAGCTGACTGTGGTCAATTTTAACAAAGATTCATGGGATTTGTGTTACCCAGTGAAACACTTTCTTTTCTTGGTCAGGCATGTTTGCAATTCAATGGTGTATATTTCAGAGTTATTCAGAGTGAAGACTCGAGAGCAATTGAATTCAAAATGAAGTCAAAAATAACAAATAAATATACTGCGGTTCAACGTTGAGTAACAAAACAAATATTGAGTAAAATTGGTGGAAATTTTCTGTAGGAAGATAAGAATGATGCATTAATGATTGAACAAAGAGCATTGTTCCGTTAGATATTTGCTGAACAAATGCTAATGCAGATATTGCCATGGCAGGGTTGTGCAGTGTGGTCGCTGTTCTTCTGAAGGCTGAGTAGTTTGCTGCAATCAATGGTCTGTTTGAGTTTGCACAGTTGTTTTGAAGGAAAGTAGTGGGGGTGTGGGGATGGCCTTGGCAAGACGTTCGTCTTCATCGATGATGTGTTGAAGACTGTGAAGAAGATGTAGTTTTTCCGCTCCAGGGAATTCATCAGGTGAATGAGGCTCCGGGAGTTCTTCCACAGACCCCAAGAGGCCTACAGGGAACTCAATGAGACAACCAATGAATCAGAACAGCAGACTCGAGATCTGTGGGACTGGAAGATCCAGCCAGCAAGAAGGACTGGAAAACCCCGCTCATTGAAACAATCCAATCAGCTGATTCTGCTGCTCCCTTTCCACTAAGCCACTCAGTAAAACTGCCTCGAAAGGTCATTTCTGGTCCAAATTATGAACTCCATCTTTCCCTGCTATCTCCCATCATGCTCTCTCAGAGCTCATCTTGTCTGTGTGGACTTACCCTTTGCTCCTTTGACCTGATTCTTACTAACTGCTGAACATCTAAGTTCCACAATCCATAGAATCAGAATTTACAGTGCAGGAGGCCATTCAGCACATCGTGTCTGCCACCAGCCCTTGGAAAGGGCACCAAACTCAAGCCCACACCTCCACCCTATCCCCATAGCCAGTAACCCCCACTTAACCCTTTTGGACAGTAAGAGCAATTTAGCGTGGTCAATCCACCTAACTTGCACATCTTTAGACTGGGGGAAAACCGGAGCACCTGGAGTAAAGCCACGCAGACACGGGGAGAACGTTCAGACTCCGCACAGTGGACCCAAGCCGGGAATCGAACCGAGACCCTGAAGCTGTGAAGCACTGTTGCTAACCACTGTGCTACTGTGCTGCCCCTGATTATTGGATCCAAGTTAAAATACAAGCCACAACGAAGCATCTGCTGTGGTGTGGTTTGAAACCTGCCATTCTCAGAGAATTGTTGCTGGGTCTCAGGATTACTCATCCAGTGACAATACCACTACACAATCACCTCCCCAGTCAAGCCCTTTGCAGGGGTCTCCGGGATATGAACCCGGGGACCTCTTGCATTTTGGAAACCCCCAAGCGACAATCATACCCCATGGTTTCGTCGGTATCTCCATGGAGTCTGTGTCTTTGTCCGGTTTCCTCTTCTGGACAATCAAGTGAACGCTTGGTCCTCACACAGAACACGTGTATGGTTTCCCCTGATGTGAATGGCTGTGTTTTTTGCAGGCTGTAACTAGTTAAAGGTCTTTCCACAGTCAGTTCACTGGAACACACTCACTCAGGTGCATGTGTATCTCGGTACTTTTCCAGTCACACTGATGTTTGAAATATTTTCCCACAATCAGAACAAACATTTTTCATTCCACATTTATAGTCTGAGGATATTCAGGTCCTCATCATTTGAGTGACACTGTCGGATCTTAATGTGATATTTGGTTTGTTTCCTGTCTGAAAATCCTCTCCTAATGCCCTGGAAAAGGAGTTTACAAAGGTCACACTATCAGTACAGGATAGAAATTCAGAACAGTTTCTGCGGAACATTTTTTTCTCTCTTCTGTCCCCAAAGCTGTAAATCCCCGTCCCACACACTCTCCCTCCTCCCTGGGCTGAAATCTAAATAAAGTATTCGATCATTATTTCTGTATCCTTTTACCAAAGATGTATAACTGGAGGGAAGAATATGCTTTATAAGTCACTTCGTTCATGACTTGTGACAGACATTAATCTGAATCACCCTGACTGAGCAGACTGAATAACAGAGGTGAACCTTGTGTCCAGAACTGACTGTGTGGAGATTTGATGAGCAATCACGAAGATAATTTCTCCAAATCTTCCAGGGTTTCCTTTGTTCTTCCTCTCCCTCTCAAACTAAGTTATACCGGATATCAGACTCAGGGCCCATTCTGGTTCTCTTCCTGCTGACTAAATAACTTCAATCAAATATGGAGAAGACTGAATCCACTCTTCGGTTCCTGCTCCAATCTCCATTCCTGAATACCAACTCTATCCCTCTCCCTGGTAACAGTCTGAGACTTAGTCAGTCTCTTTGTAAACTTGGTTTCATACTTGATCCAATATGACCTTCTGACCTCAGAATTTACAGTGCAGAAGGATGCCATTCAGCCCATTGTGTCTGCACCGGCCCTTGGACAGAGCACCCTAGCTCAGCCCACACCTCCACCTATCCCCGTAACCCTCCCTAACCTTTTTAGATACCAAGGCAATTTACCATCGTCACCTCCCTGACAATTTACCATCGTCACCAAGGCTGTAACCCTGACCTCCTGTTTTACAATATCCCATTGGTTTCACAACAAACTCTATCTCTGACGTTTTGCCCCCTGCGGGTTTGCAGCCTCTATAAAGACGGCGGCCGTTAACTCAGGCCTGTCACCGGGAGCAGGCCGCAGCTGTCCCCCCGCTCGATGCTAACCCGGGCCCGGAAACTTCTTATTGGGGTTTGGAGCCTCCACCGGGTTTCAGTGAAACCTCCCAGCCGAGCCCAGCATCGGCTCTGCGCATGCTCCAGCTCACAATGCCTCACAACTCACAATGCCTCACAACTCACAATGCCCAGGGAGTGATTGACAACAGCTCTGGTCCAATAGGAAGAGAGGGGCGTGACGGGAGGACGGAGTGGTTGCAGCGTGTCCTCCAACCAATCGGAGTGAATGAGGGGCGTGGCTGTGCCCGGTCTCCCACGTGAACTGGAGCATGCGCAGTGCCGATGACAGCTCAGCATTGAGGCGGTTGAGTGAAATCCGCCGCCGGTTAAATCCCGCTCGGTGAGTCATGAGGGAGGGATGGGCCAGCAGATGGATCGGGAGGCTTCATAAACACCCCGAATACGAAGCTCAGATACAGCAGCTGAACCGGCGAAAGCTGCTGGGGCTTTTCCCCGAGACAGGCCCGGGTAGCTGGGCGCATGCGGAGGGAGCGAGAGCCCCGGCTTTGCTCCGCCTCCCATTCACTCTTGATTGGCTGGAGGACCAGCTGATTTTATTGAACAGTTCTCAAATGGAAAGCCAGTTGACCACATTAAAACTAAGGAACTGCAATAGACGTTTGATCCAGCAAGTCATATTTTGGGCAAGATTATAAACAGAGGGCATTCATTTAAAGTGATTAGAAAAAGAAGCAATGCTGAGCAGGGCTAGGAAAGTGGGCAAAGAAGTGGCAGATGGAATACAATGTAGAAAAGTGTGAGGTTATAGACTTTCGAAGGAGGCATAGACTATTTTCTAAATGGGGAAATGCAGAGGAAATCGCAAGCACAAAGGTGTCCTTTTGGTGTCCTTGTTCGAGATTCTCTTCAGGTTAAAGTGCAGGTTCAGACAGCAGTTATGAAGGCAAATGCAATGTATTCATGTCGAGAGGGCTAGAATACAAGACCAAGGATGTAATTCTGAGGCGGTATAAAGCTCTGATCAGACCCCATTTGGAGTATTTTGAGCAGTTCTGGGCCCCATATCTAAGGAAGGATGTGTTGGCCTTGGAAAGGGTTCAGAGGAGGTTTACAAAAATGATCCCTGGAATGAAGAGCTTGTCGAATGAGGAATGGTGTATGACGAACAGTTGAGGACTCTGGAGCTGTACTCGTTGGAGTTTAGAAGGATATGGGGGGATCTTATTAAAACTTACAGGATACTGCGAGGCCTGGGTAGAGTGGACATGGAGAAGATGTTTCCAATTGTAGGAAAAACTAGAAGCAGAGGACACAATCTCAGACTAAAGGGGCGATCCTTTAAAACAAAGTAAGAAGTCTTACAACACCAGGTTACAGTCCAACAGGTTTGTTTTGACTCACTAGCTTTAGGGGCACAGTTCCTTCCTCAGGTGATGAGGAGGAATTAAAACAGGTGAGGAGGAATTTTTTCAGCCAGAGGGTGGTGAATCTGTGGAACTCTGCCACAGAATGCCATGGAGGCCAAATCACTGAGTATCTTTAAGATAGGGGACTTCCGGTGGGGGCGATGCTTGAGTGAGCCGCACATTCGGCGGGCTCTCACTCCGGCGGGGCTTTGGAGCTGATTCCCCACGATAGCGGGGCCACGGAGCGGCAAAAAGTCTGCTGCGAAAGGGCTGGAGAGCGGGCTGCAATCGATGGAACCGTGGGAGGCCAGCAGGTAAGGGAAGAAAGAGAGAAAGGGACAGAGGCAAGGAGCAGAGGAAACTGACCTGAAACTTAAGATGGCGGACCCATGGACCTTCCTTGCTCCAGGAGAAGCGTGTCTTTAAGATAGAGATAAATATGTTCTTGATTAATAAGGTGATCAGGGGTTATGGGGTGAAGGCAGGAGAATGGAGATCAGAAAAATATCAGCCATGATTGAATGGCGGAGCAGATTCGATGGGCAGAGTGGCCTAATTCTGCTCCTATGTCTTATGATGTGAAGAAAAACAATCTGTGCTGCATGTGGGATCATGAATGCACTGCTCGAAAATGTGGTGGAGGCAGATTCAATTGATGACGTGAAAAGAGAATTGGACAACTATCTGTTACGATCAGATCAGCCATGACCTTATTAAATGGTGGAGCAGACTGGGCTGAATAGCCAACTCCAGCTCCTTGCTCATCTGTTCGTATCCTTTGAAGACAAAAATATCTGCAGAGTTCAGGGCCAATGACAGGGGATTGTGACTGTTGCAGAAAGTTGGCACAGATACAATTTGTTGAGTGCCTTTGTTTTGTGCTGTCACCTTTCTATGCCTCTGTGTTATGAGAGAAATGCAGTGCACCAATGCAAGAGAGGCAGATTGCTCCCTCGCTATGGATTGGATTTGTTTATTGTCACATGCACTGAGGTACAGTGAAAAGTATTATTCTGCAAGCAGCTCAAACAGATCATTTGTACATGAAAAGAAAGTAGACTAAAAAGAAAATACATAATAGGGCAACACAAGGTACACAATGTAAACATATAGACAAAGGCATTGAGTGAAGCATACAGGAGTGTGGTATTAATCAGGTTGTGCCAAATTTCCTTAGTTTCCTGAAATAGTATAGGTGCTGTTGTGCTTTCTTGGTGGTAGCGCAATGTGCATGGACCAGGACAGATTTTTGGTGATGGAAACCCTGGGCGCGATTCTCCCAAAACGGGAGAAATCGTAAAGCTGCCGTAAAACCCGGGCGGGTTATACGGCAGCGCGCCCCTTCCCGACCGGGGACCGATTCTGGTCCCCGGTCGGGGCTAGCAGCCCGACGCCGTAGGCTCCGGCAAGACGGGCTTAACGAAAATCGTTAAGCCCGCTTGCCGGAGTTAGCGCCGGCTGACGCGTCATATGACGTCAGCCGCGCATGCGCAGTTTGGAAGACTTCAACCCGCGCATGCGCGGGTGACGTCATCGCGTTTTGCGAAACCCGCGCATGCGCGGGCCGGGTAGCCCTCAGCCGCCCCGCGAATGGATACTGGGGCGGCGGAAGGACAAGTAGTGCGCGGGCATCGGGCCCGCTGCCCACGATCGGTGCCCACCGACCGCGGGCCCATGGCACCCTTGGCACGGCCGTGGTACGGCCGTGCCAATCGGTGCCATGGTTATTAATAGCGAGTTTGTGACGCCGTTTTTACGAACGGCAAGACCAGGTGTGTTTGCCGTTCGTAAAAACGGCGGAAAGGGCTGGGACTTTGGCCCATCTAACAGCTGTGAATCGCTGCCGGCCGTAAAAAAAACTGCGGCAGCGATTCGGGTCGGGACTTCGGCGGGGGGGGGGGGGAGAATAGCAGGAGGGCGGCAAAAATGTCGGGAAGGCCCTCCCGCTATTCTCCCACCCGTCGTGGGGGGCGGAGAATTTCGCCCCCTGTGTCCCAGTGCAGGAGAAGCTGGCTGTTAGGCAATGTGAGCTGAACATACATGGCTGGATAAAGACTGAGGCAGATGTCAAGACCCTTGGAGTGAAAACAGGTCTGGAGGGAGTGGGTCAGTGAACCTGGGGAGTTGCATTTTGCACGAACCATGAGTGTGACCCAGTCACAATTATGAACAGTAAACAAACCTATCACTGGTTTGATGAGATGATATACCGTGTCCCAGGTGTTGTAAATCCTGTACATACTGTAGATCAGCCTGCTTGCTGCCCATGTCTAAGTGATATCTTATCAGAATAATGTGCTTCTGTATTAAATAACGTATCCAAACCTCTCATTGTGCTTCATGCCCAGCATCTTGCCTAACTGTGGATCTTCTGTTTTGCTAACTGGGAAATAGAATCTTCCTGTTTACTAATTGCTCTATGGCGGCTGTGTTACCCAGAATCCCCCACGCTGCAGAAAGTTCCCTATCAGTGAGTGTACGAGGCCAGTGCTCAGGTGCAGTGTGGGTGTGTGCTCTGAGCATGCTCAGTGTCAGTCATGGTGAGAGAGTGAGGAGGAGCTGGGTTGAACACAACAGTGAGCTGTACCCCTGTGAGACGGGCATCTCCCAATCTCTGTTTGACTCTCCTGCAGCTTCCTGTCATGGTTGAGTTGGACAAGGAACTCTCATCATTTGAGCTGGAAAAGGCCATTGATTGCTGAGCAAGCAGAAAGGTGCCCGGCAAGGATGGAATTCCAGCTGAACTGCTCACACACAGAAAGTCCCATCGACTGTCCCACCTTCCTGCCCTCCCCTTTTGGGCTGTGAGACTGGTCCATGGAACATGTGTGATGCAATAAAAACAGCAGTGACAGAGGAGACAGCATCAACTACAGGGACATCTCACTCCTTAGAGTCAGGGGGAGACCTTCACTTGGGTGATGTTTAAAAGATTCATCTACTTGCAAACTGAGTTTATCCAGAAGCACAGTGCGGTTTCTGTGCTGACAGATCTACAGTGAACATGATCTTCTCCACACACCAGCTACAAAGGAGAGAACAATTGGGATTTGATCTGAAGTGTCAGTGCTGAGAAAGTGAAATGCTAATTACTGAGTGAAAGTAAACCTTTCAGTGTGAATCACAATTTACTGGTACAATTGGAAAAGGCACAAAAGTGTTTCAATCTCTGAAGATAAACTTCAGCATTGAAGTTATGTTTCGGAGCTCACAAGCTGTGGGAATCTTTGTGAATGTTTCCTCTTCCCTTTTGTAAACAAGCAGAGAAGTTAACCCTTTCCCCTGACAGCACGGCAATGATTTGAAATAAAGACTTAGTCTTTTAAAGATTTGGCTTCTTCCCATTTGTTGGGGTCATCTTTCCGGCCGTGAGAATCATCACGGGCGTGGTGGAAATTTACCGGAACATTTTTTTTGATATTCCTAATCTTTATTGTCACAAGTAGTCTCACATTAACACTGCAATGAAGTTACAGTGAAAAGCCCCCAATCAGCAAATTCCGGAGCCTGTTCAGGTACACAGAGGGAGAATTCAGAATTGTCACGTGAGAGTACCTTTAAGAACTGGGTGTTTATCAAATAGCTGCAGTGAAGACAGACAGCCCAGCTACACCCACACTCTGATTTTGCTGCAGCTATTTGATAAACACCCATTTCTCAAAGTTACAGCTGGTCTTCCAACCAATCAGAGTGAACGGGGGGGGGTGATCCTGGATCTCCCTCATTGGCTGAAACTCTGTATCATTTTGAGCTCTTCCCACTGGCCACATGGGCACGGGTTCCAAAACCTCATTTCCTGCCCCAGCAATGTTTACCAATGGGAGGATTTGGAAGACCAGATGTACTCTGGTCCTCCAGCCAATCAGACTGCGGGCTTTGTGTAAATGAAGATTGAACTTCACACAGACTAAAACTTCTTCCTGTGTCAAACCTCTGATTAAAACACATTCCGCTTTACACTTCAATGGATTTTAAATTAGAGTCCATTAACCCTTCTACAGAACTGTTGCAAGGAACAACAAACATTAACTGTGTGTCTCTCGCAACAGATGTGGCACAGTGGTTAGCACTGCTGCCTCATAGCGCCAGCGAGCAGGGTTCAATTCCGGCCTTGGGTGACTGTGTGGAGTTTGCACATCCCCCCAATCTGTGTGGGTTCCCTCCGCGCGCTCGTTTTCTCCCGCTGTCCAAAGATGTGCAGGTTTGGTGGATTGGCTATGCTAAATTGTCCCTCAGTGTCCAAAGGTGAAGTGGGGTTATGGGGAGAGGGTGGTGGAAGTGCACCTGGGTGGGAGCTCTTTTGTAGGTTGGTGCAAACTTGATGGGCCGAATGGCCTCCTTCTGCACTGTAGGGATTCCATGATGCTGCCAGACCTGTTGAGTTAATCTAGCATTTTCTGGTATTACTCTACATTACACACCTTTTTAATCCACTGATTATATTTATCGAACCACTGTACCATTAACTCCCAGGAGCAATGTGTTGATGTTTCAGCCGTTCCAGCCTTCGGTGACTGTGTGGAGTTTTTACATTCTCCCCATGTCTGTGTGGGTTCCCTCCGGGTGCTCCGGTTCCTCCCACTGTCTAAAGATGGGCATATTTGGTGAATTGGCCCCGTGAAATTGCCCCTTAGTGTCCAAATAAAGATTAGGTGATGTTACTGGGTTACGGGGATAAACAAAGAATAGAGAAAAGTACAGCACAGGAAGAGGCCCTTCGGCTCTTCAAGCCTGCATCGACCATGCTGCCCGGCTAAACTAAAATATTCAATGCTTCCGGGCTCCCTATCCTCTATTCCCATCCTATTCATGTAATTGTCAAGATGCCCCATAATATGGTGGAGGCATGCGCTTAAGTAGGGTGCTCTTTCCAAGCACTGGTGCAGGCTGAATGGACCAAATAGCCTCCTTCGGCACTGATTCAGTAGGAATTTCTCTCACAGTCTGATCCGATGGGTCTGTCTGGTGGTATTTCCCTGATGGTGGCACAGTGGTTAACACTGTTGCTTCACAACACCAGGGTTCCGAGTTCAATTCCCACTTGGGCCACTGTCTGTGCGGAGTCTGCACTTTCTCCCGTGTCTGTGTGGGTTTCCTGTGGGTGCTCCGGTTTCCTCCCACATGTCCCGAAAGATGCTCTTATTCGGTGAATTGGACATTCTGAATTCTCCCACTGTGTACCCGAACAGGCGCCAGAGTATGTTGACTAGGAGATTTTCACAGTAACTTCATTGCAGTGTTAATGTAAGCCTACTTGTGACAATAATAAAGATTATTATTATTCAGCGTTTGGATATTTTAAGGAGCAGCTAGACCCTCCTTGGTTCTACCTGTTGTCCCTCAGATATTCCACCTGTTTTTGGTTAATGTGTCTGGAGTCTGAGTTCTTCCAGTCTGCCTCCAATTCTCCTTCCTGTCTGGGGTATATGGGTCCAAGTAGCTTGGTATTGTCTAGTTGTCTGTCTGTCTCCAGCAGGTATTGTTGTCTCTCGATAATGACTGTGCTGCTACCCTTGTCTTCTGGTCTTATGGACATATCCGTGTTGGATCCAAGCTCCCGGATTGTCTGTCTTTCTCTCCGGGTAAGATTCTGTTTGTCTCTTGTATTTCACTCTGACAGGGCAGAGACCTGATTGAAGGGATTCAAACATGGGAGTTCTGGGAAAGATGGGCAAGGATTTGGGAGGTGGCAACATGTTCAAATAGTCTGGAGAGGAGGGGAGGTTGAAGATGGGGCAGTAATTTGTAAGGATGGCAGGGTCAAGGGTTTGTTTTATTGAGGGGGTGATGATGGCAGATTTGAAAGACAGAGGGACAGTACCTGAAGAGTGCGAAATGTTGACAATGTGAGCCCTGAGAGGGCATATGGGGAGATGGGAGAGAAACTGGAGAAAGATGTGGGTTCAGGGCTGGGGAAAGGATGAAATTTAGAGACAGTTTGGTCTGGTGGGCTCGTGGAAGGGAGGGAAGCAGCAGAGGCAGCTGATCGGATTGACTCAATCTCAGTCACAAAGAAGCTCCACAAGCTCCTCACACTTCTTGTTGGAGGTGAGGTTGGAAGAGACAGGGGAGAGCGAGAGAACTTCAAAAGGAACTAACCTGTGTCAGAGATACTAAAAACACATCTGATTTATTTGACTTTCGCCAGAATAGCCGCTGTAAATGGGCTGGAGTTTGTTATCAGCAGAAAGAGACCCAAATGAACATGGTTCAGTCCTGATTGTGAGGAACAGCAAAATCCAAACACCGTGGTTATTTGTGAACTCGTTGGTGTCTCAGCAGGGCGGATGAAGTGGTGAATCTCTTCTCACACTCGGAGCAGGTGAATGGCCTCTCCCCAGTGTGAACTCGCTGATGATTCTGCCGGTCGGATGACTGAATGAATCCCTTCCCACACTGGGCGCAGGTGAATGGCCTCTCCCCAGTGTGAACTCGCTGGTGCTTCTGCAAGTCAGATGACTGAGTGAATCCCTTCCCACACTGGGCGCAGGTGAATGGTCTCTCTCCAGTGTGAATTCGCTGATGTACAGTGAGGTTAGATGATCGCCTGAACCCAGTCCCGCAGTGAGAGCATCTAAACGGTTTCTCGTCAGTGTGAACACGTTGATGGAGCATCAGTTCCCCAGAACTTTTATAGCACTTCCCGCAGTCTGGACATTGAAACGGTCTCTGATCAGAGTGAACTCGCTGGTGACTCAGCAAGGAGGACGACTGAGTGAATCCCTTCCCACACTTGGCGCAGGTGAATAGTCTCTTCCCAGTGTGAATTCGCTTATGTACGGTGAGGTGACATGATCGTCTGAACCCAGTTCCACAGTGTGAGCACCTGAACGGTCTCTCATCAGTGTGAACACGTTGATGGCTCATCAGTTCCCCAGAACGTTTATAGCACCCGCAGTCTGGACATTGAAACTGTCTCTCATCAGTGTGAACTCGCAAGTGACTCAGCAGGGCGGATGACTGAGTGAATCTCTTCCCACACTTAGAGCAGGCGAATGGCCTCTCCCCAGTGTGAATTTGCTGATGTACAGAGAGGTGAGATGATCGTCTGAACCCAGTCCCGCAGTGAGAGCACCTAAACGGTTTCTCGTCAGTGTGAACACGTTGATGGCTGATCAGATCCCCAGAACTTTTATAGCTCTTCCCACAGTCTGGACATTGAAACGGTCTCCCCAGTGTGAACTCGCTGGTGTTTCCGCAGGGCTGATGACTGAATGAATCCCTTCCCACACTCCGAGCAGGTGAATGGTCTCCCCAGTGTGAACTCGCTGGTGACTCCGCAGAGCCGTGAACTGAGTAAATCCCTTCCCACACTTGGAGCAGGTGAATGGTCTCTCCCCAGTGTGACTGCGTCGATGAGTTTCCAGGCTGGATGGGTAAGTGAATCCTTTCCTACAGTCCGCACATTTCCACGGTTTCTCCTCAGTGCGCCTGCATTTGTGCCTCATGAGGCCTGATGATCGAGTGAATCCTCGTCCACACACACAACACGTGTACGGTTTCTCCCCACTGTGAACGATGCTTTTTCCTTCCATGTTCAAAATCCGCTGATATTCAGGATACAATATATTGAGGACTCTGTCAGATCCTGATGTGATGTTTGGTTTGAGTTTCCGGACTTTGAAGCCTCATCTTCAAACACCCTGTGAAACGGATTCAAAACAGAAAATAGGGAGTGAGAGAGAACCCACAAAAACACAAAGGCAGGTTGTGAAATTGAGCTGAATGAATCTGGTCATTTGTGGGGCCGGCACTGGGAAAAAGTGACCATGAAAACTGCTGGATTGTTATAAAACCCAACTGGCCTCTTTGGGAGGAGAGAGAAAGAGGTGAAGAGGGATTTCGTATATCTACAAGAAATATTAAGAGAGTAGTTGGCAAAGCAAATTTGATTTTGAGCTTCATAAACAGTAATATTGATACGAAAACTATGCTTCTGGTGGCACAGTGATTAGCACTGCTGCCTCACAGCGCCAGGGATCCGGATTCAATTCCGGCCTTGGTGACTGTGTGGAGTTTGCATTTTCTCCCAGTGTCTGCGTGGGTTTCCACCCGGTGCTCAGGTTTCCTCAAACAGTCTAAAGAAAAGCAAATTAGGTGGATTGGCCTTGATA